>NW_008703580.1:348924-390425 GCF_000326865.2 Helobdella robusta
ATATAATAAATTAATTCTCAATCTCACCTACCTATGTTTCGTTAACTTAACTCAAGACTCATGAAGAAGGAGAAAAAGGAGTATAACAGAACATAAAATACTACCACACAAACAAACATGATGTATGTATGTATGTATGAGCAACCGCTAAAGAACCCACCTAAAATAAAAAAATACCACCTACAAACATTCAAACCACCTACAAACACGCAAACTTTATATAACTCTATCTAACTCTATATAACTCTATATAATAAAATAAATAAAAATAAAAAAATTATAAAAATAAAATAAATGAGATCAGACAGACTGCTTCAAGCGAGGCAGAATGCCTGATCTGATTTTCTGCTGTCTCAGCTCCTCTATTTATACTCGTTTCAACCATACATTCTCATCATTTCAATCATTCGCATCAGTAAAAAACTTATTTAATGTATGTACTACACTATTATACAGTCTTAACAACAGTCTTAAGTCCTAACCATACTAAATTGACGTCATCGAACGAACGCCTTCGAAACTTTTTGATTGGCTGGTTGGATCTGCTATATTGCTTTTAATATAAACATATAATCTTAAATTTGTATACACGGATTCCAGTTACTTATATTCATTATAAAAGTAATCAGTGCTACATATATATACGCACGCAGTTCAAATATTTCGGAGAGAATTCAAAATAATTTGAGACCACACCTTGCTTAACATCAGTTGTATTATTTAAATGTTTATATAATTTATATATATATATATATATATATATAGAGAGAGAGAGAGAGAGAGAGAGAGAGAGACTATTTAACTGAGCCTAGCCGATAAAATTCCAAGCCGAAACTATCCAAGCTGAGTCAATATGCGTAGATTTATAAGCGCTTTTATAATAAAATTTTGCTCGCTTTATATACGAATATGCCCAATATCAAAGAAATAACGCGAGCGAGTTTAAAAATATTTTCTTCAAAATTTAATTAAAATAGAACATACACACAAGTTTTATTCGCCAAGTAATTCCATCCAATTAATTTAAACACGCACACCCTTTAATGGAACTATCTCGCAATCTATTTCTTTTTATGCTCATCAGTTTTCCAGATTTTGAAAAGGCTTGTTCTCTTGGTGTGGATGTTGAAGGGATACATTTCACTAAGTATAAAATACCGCTAGCATGACGTCATTTCCTCCAACGATTCCGTAACAAATTCTTCATCCTATTTTAAAAATTTTCTTAGATGCTTTTTAACCATAGTCAGGTCACAATCATCATCATCGATATGGCGATAAAATAAAATTGAATTTTTTTTAAATTGTTGATAAAAAAAAACTAGTTTAAATTTTTCTGAGAGAATTCAAAATAAATTGAGACTACACCACAACACAATTGTACAATTTGAATGTGCAAATATAACATATCGCACGCAGTTCAAATTTGTCGGGGAGAATTCAAAATAGTTTGAGACCACACCTTTCCTGAATGGTATTGGGGCAAGGTGTGGCATTAAGATTTACCTGGATGGTAATTGTAGGGTTAGGGTTTAGTTAAGGTTTAATAACTCAAATCTCTTAACAAATTCTCCATCCTATTTTCAGGTCACAATCATCATCATCGATATGGCGATGAAATCAAATTGAGTTTTTTAAAAAACTGTTATTAAAAGTAACTAGTACATAGTAAAAAGTTTACACCATAACACAATTGTACAATTTGAATGTGTAAATATAGCATTTCGCACGCAGTTCAAATTCGTCGGGGAGAACTCAAAATAGTTTGAGACCACACCTTGCTTGCTTAACATCCAATTCCAAGCTGAGCCAAGCCAAGCTGAGCCAAATGCGAGTCAAGCCAAGCTGAGCCAAATACGCTTTGCTATTAAAATGTATTATAACTACATATATCTATCTATCTATTTCTTTATTTAGTTTTGCCTGCGCATGATATTTGGTCTAATTTATTTGATAGGAATTGAATATAACCTTTATACCGGCTAATTCACTAACAGGCAGTTAAATAACCACTGTTAACATGACGTCATTGCCCGTCCTATTATATAAGTTTTATTTGATGTTTTTTGATAAGTCAGGTCACAATCATCATCATTGATATCGCAATTAAATGAAATTGAAATTTTTTTATAAATTGTTAATAAAAGTATAACTAGTATATAGTAAAATAGTTAGAAATTACTTTATTTTTGTTATTATTATTATTATTATAAAAATACTATGTTCTAAGAGAATTCATTCAAAATAATTTGAGGCTACACCATAGGTTTGAAGCCGCATCACGGTTATCCGCTTGGGGCTCTAATTACTACTAACAAAATTAATGTAAACAAACGCGAAATACTTTGTATCTATGTAAACACTATTAGATGAAGTTAAGAAATAAAAATAATACCTGATTCTGTTTGGATCAGTTCGTTCATTGGTTCGTTCATTGGTTCGTTCATTCGTTTGTTCATTCGTTCGTTCGTTCGTTCGTTCGTTCGTTCGTTGCTTGATTGATTCGTTCGTTCATTCGTTCATTCTTTCGTTCCTTCATTCGTCAAGTCATTTGATGCTCATCATGGCCCAACTTTGCAATAAAGTCTCCACCAACACCAACCCCAATAACTTAACCATCGTCATCATCATCATCATTACCATCGTCACTGTTGCTGTTGAAGCTGCTTCAAGTTGGAATGACGTCGATGGCGGTAAAGCTCTTGCAGTAGTTGCAGTAGTGGTAGTAGTGGTAATCAAACTGGCTTCAAATGCTTATTGCCTCCCCAGTTAGAAATTACTTTATTTTTGTTATTATTATTGTTATTATTATGTTGTTGTTGTTTCACATGTATTTAAATCGATATTTGAAGTATTTAATATAGTTTGTGGGAAAATTTTCTTTTCTACATTTTATTATATTATAATATTAATAAATTATTCTCGTCATAATTAAATGTTAACAGTATCGGCTTGCGATGCCAGTACCTTAACGCTAGTGAATGCTGACATCATAAGGATTGCTGATGACGTCAGAGATGAGTTGCTATTGGTCGAATGCCAGCCAAGTTCTTTTTTTTTCTTTGTGATTCTCTTAATTGCAACAAACGAATGAACGAACATACCTCCACACGTACATACAAAAACATACATACATACATACATACATACATACATACATACATACATACATACATACATACATACATTTGCGCGTCTGAATAATATCTCGTGCATTCTGCAGCGGTTTTTGCGCGTCTGTGTGTTGGAAAATGTGGAGTTGAATGCCGACGGGGTTGAGTGACGTTATAGCAAATAAAATCAAATTTAGTCAGACGCTTGGCTTTTGGTGTCATTCGTCAATGATTTGGTTTTAACACATACATACATACATACATACATACATACATACATACATACATACATACATACATACATACATACATACATACATACATACATACATACATACATACATACATACGTACGTACGTACGTACGTACGTACGTACGTACGTACGTACGTACGTACGTACGTACATACAGACCACGTATTTTTCAATGGCGAATCAGAAGCTAAGATAACATGCAAGACTGGAAACAAGTGGTCGGCCAGCAAGCTAACCTGCATTGCTAAAAGTACGAACGAATGAATGAATGAATGAATGAACGAACGAACGAACGAACGAACGAACGAACGAATGAATGAATGCCTGTGTGTGGTGTCTGCGTGTCTGGTGTCTGAACGAACGAACGAACGAACGAATGAATGAATGAATGAATGCCTGTGTGTGGTGTCTGCGTTTATAATTTTAACGCCTAGCTATAACAGTCGAACCAATCGTTTTGCAGGCCTATCTAAGAATTCGATCAAGAGGAAGATGTGTGAATAAGTTTATCTCTCTATCTATTCATTCCTTCATTCGTGTATTCATTTATTTAAACGCTCGTCAACCCTAACCTTAACCATTCGTTCGTTAATTCAGGGGCATCAACAACCCCCCCTCTCCCCCTCCCACCTTTGAAAGTTAGAAGCAGACCACCCCGAATCAATTTTTAGTTTATAATTTATGATTTGTAATGTTAAAAAGTTAATTACAAAGCGAATGGTCTTTATTTTATTGATGGCCAGAAAAGTTTACGTAATTTAAGGGAATAAAGAGTAAGTACAATTCCCAAATGATGGATTTCATCATCTTCAAACATTCGCCAAAACTGAAGATCGGTTTTTTGCATGAGATTATTTGTATAAAAGTTGAAAATTAAATTAAATTAAAATTAATTAAATGAAATAAAGAGGAAATACGATTCCCAAAATGATGAAAATGATGAATTCCATCATCTTCGAACATTCACCAAAATTGAGGAATTCGCATGAAATTATTTGTATTGAGAGTTGAAACTTCTTGCCGACCATTTGTAAATGCCTCGGGGTTCATTCGTTATCTGTCATTTAGCTAATTAATCGTCACTAAATATTTGTTTCACTCTTTAATTAATTAACTAATCAATTAATTAATTAATTAATTAAATCTATGATTTATTTGTCATTCATTCGTTTATACGTTCATTTGCTCATTTGGTCGTTAATTCGTTCTTTTAGTTATTCATTCATTCATTCATTCATTCATTCATTCATTCATTCATTCATTCATTCATTCATTCATTCATTCATTCATTCATTCATTCATTCATTCATTCATTCATTCATTCATTCATTCACTCATTCATCCATCCATACATCCATTCATTCATTCATTCATCCATTCATTCATCCATTCATTCATTCATTCATTCATTCATTCCTCCACTCATTCGTTTATATTTCGATAAATTGACTCGTTGAAACAAATTACGAACATTTAGATCAGGCTTCTGGAGCTAGCAATGGTATTAAGAAGTGGTCATCATTATCATCATCTTCTTCATCATAATCATCATCACATCATCATCACCACCATCATCATCATCAAGTCATCAAGTCATCGTCATAATCATTATCATTCTTGTTCGTCATCATCGTCATCAAGCTTTATAACACGCGTGCTCATTTCTTTATTAATCAATCTTTCATTCATCATCATCACCATCATCATTATCATCATCACACCATCATTATCATGGGCCGCCCTCAAGCACATCCCTATTTTCCTAATTACCCTAACTTTCCAAAACAGACTACCCGACTTTAGTTCCGCCAGAGCAACTCTTCGACTCCCGTTATTACGTAGCGGCTCTTATTATGTTCGCCCTCATGTTTGTCTTCTTAAGGATTTTATACTTCGTACTATCCGGGATTTTCCTAAGTTAGTTGGGGAGTTTTCCGTCAAGTAATTAGGGATTTGAGGAATATCAGATGGTAGTGATGTGCTAGGTTGTTTACTGGTGTGTGTGTATGTATGTGTGTGTGTGTGTGTGTATAAGTTTATATGTTAAAGTATTAATATGTTTGTCTTTGGTTATTTGTTGGTATGGTTCTTTCTATGCATTAATACATTTGTATGTTTGTATGTATGCATGTATGTTTGTATGTAATAATAATAATAATTATAACTATAATAATTATAATATAATAATAATAATAACAACAACAACGACGACGATAATAATAATAAACTCCATAAAAACACGCTTTGAATGGATGGATGGGTGATGTAGTAAACAACTGAAGAGTATTATATAATAATAAATTATGATAATAATTATAAATAATAATAATAACTATAATAATAATAATAATAATAAAACAATAAAAAGGAGGAAAAGGAGAAGAAGGGAGTGAGGAAAAACCGAAAAGATGCGATTGCCTCTGCCCGTGCTCTTGCCCAACTTTTCTGGAGAGAATGGTTGGGGCTAGGAAGAGAGATGTTGAAGAAGAGAGAGGAGAGGAAGATGATGAGGGCCCTGATAGTGCAGAGGAGGTTGAAGGGGAGCAAGCAGTGGATGGAACAACAGAGACTACGTTGAACGAGAATTTTGCGCCAGAAGCCCTGGACGATGAAAAAAATGTGGCTAGTGAGTCGGTCGCTGCTGGTACTACTGCTTCGGGAGAGGCTCCGAAATCTGCCAAGCAAAGTGAGAAAGAATAATGACGATTAAGGCTGACTTGGCTGTTGGTTGGTTGAAATTCCAGAAAGTAAAAACCGTCTTCAGTTGCCATATAACATATGTAGATGTGAGAATGAATGAACTAATTGGTATAAGTAAGTTTTGTAGAATATAATTTAACTAATTTATCTATTAAAAATATTATTGGTTTGAAAACCTTCTAAATACTTTTGTTTTGATAAGTTTTTCGTATAAAAATATGATTAATCAACCTGAAAAATTACTATATATAGTTCCTTCAGTCAATATACGAAATGTAATTTTGTGTTAAACTGTGGTCGATAGATTGTACATAAATGAATTTATTTATATGCTCACATATAGAGACATAAATATACACAAAATAGACAAAAACAAACTCAAAAAAAAATTAACAACGTGCTGCTTTTAGTTCGACCGGAATCGGCTTTTATTCGTAACCGATACGATTGTGGTTTCTTTTCTATGTGTTTATAGTCGTTTCGGTTACCTGAAATAAACATTTTTTACTTTTCTTAGTGACAATAAATTATTGAGAAGTTTTAATTAGGTGAAAATGTCTATCGGCGTTCCCATCAAAGTTCTGCACGAGGCAGAGGGTCACGTGGTCACCTGCGAAACTAATACCGGCGAAATCTACCGAGGAAAATTAGTTGAAGCCGAGGACAACATGAATTGCCAATTTGCCGGCGTGACGGTCACGTACAGGGATGGTCGAACCATGGAATTGGAGAATGTCTACATCCGCGGCAGTAAAGTGCGGTTCCTAATTCTGCCGGACATGTTGAAAAATGCTCCCATGTTCAAAAAAGTTCAAGGCAAGGGAGGCGGCGCTGGAAGGGGAAAGTCGGCCATTTTAAGAGCTCAGGGTAAAATTTTGAGAAATTTTAAATCTTAAATAGATTAAATAAACTAAAAACTATTTATTTTTCAACTCAGCTGCAAGAGGCCGGGGTCGGTCATTCAGTGGATCCAACAGAGGAGGGGGCGGCAGCAGGGGTGGCCCATCTGGGGGTGGTGGTTACCAGAAGAGATATTGATTATTTGTATTAAGACCTGCTGAACTGATCTACGTTGTTTTCGAATGATTGAACATGATTAAGTTTTATATACTGTTTTAAGATATCTCAAGAATCGACATGTTGTTCACTCATTCGCTCGTCACAGAAAGAACTGTCGCCATTGTACATTTCATTCTCTCAACTAATTTTTAAGGAAGAACCTCATTTGTGTTCTTTTTATTGTTCAAAATATTAATAATACAAATAATTGTTGGCGAATTCATCCATTGGGAACAAAATGATTTCTGGTCGCTTGACAACATCACTCAAAAATTTTAGACATTGTTGATTTAATATATGAATGAGCATTAATTAAAATATTTGTTAGTGCTAAAAACATGGAGCTAATCATTTTGAGATGATGAAATGGTTCATAAATAGCGGGTTGAGTGAAAATTTGAACAATTGAGTCTGCTGGTAAGCTTGTATTTAACACCAAAACAGGCTGTAGTAGTATTTAAAATAGTAAATTTAGTGTATGTATATGTATGTAATGTATAACATACATAGTGTATATATTTGGTATATCTATATATGTGTAGTGTACAATAATTTAGGATGGTATGGAATTAACATAAAAATATCTTGGAAACTAAACTTTGAAGAGAACGTTGGTTCTCTAAGCCGACGAAATTCCATTGTTCCAAATCAGGAATATGAACTGGTCATAAATGAGAGAATATAAATAAATGAATAATTAAATGGATGAATGAATAATTAATTAAATGGATGAATGAATAATCGAATATTCAAATCACCGTAAAAACAACCATACCACAAAACAACCATGTTTATAAAAAATAATTGTATTATTTACATGAAATAACATCGCATCTGAAGCTATAGGATTATATATAATTATATGTACACACACACTTATATATATATATAGAGTTATTAAGAAATATCACCGCATTTCTCACATTGCTGAGTTAGTAACAAAGCTTTTCAACATTTCGAACAATTATTTTATCGATATTATTCAATTTAATTCAAATTAATAACATTTCTAATTATTTTAGACTGCACCTTCTTGTATACATTAACATAAAAGATATTTTCAGTAACCTTTACCATCATCAGTGTAATAGACTTTGTGATGATGTCATATATAGTTCATCTGAACTCAATCAGACACACACACACACACATAGACGCACACAGACACACACACACATAATTAATGTTAAACTTGAACCAACAATTGAACGATATACAAATGAAACGGTGAAAAGGTTTAAAATGAAAGTTTATTTTTAAAATATTTTTAAATGGATTTCTTCAATCGAGATGGTTATCGTATTCTTGAATCTTGGTTCAGTTTCGGCATCTCCTTCATCCAACCTTCATCACCATTCTTCCCAATCAGTCTGTGTGTGTGTGTGCGTGTGTTTGTGTGTGTATGTATGTATGCATGTAGATGTACGTATGTATGTATTATTATTATTTGTAAATTTTTATAGCGCTAATAACAAACAAAATGTTTCTCAAAAACATTATCTAAGAAAAACAGTTGAATTGCTACGATGAACCAAATTTTTAATGAAAACAAAAATGATTTCAATAATTTCTTGAACTATTTTTCCGTCAGTTCGGGCTGTCTTAGATAACTTGGTAGACTATTCCAAACGGCTGGTCCACATACGGAGAAACTTCTCTCCGCCATTTTCAAGTTGGTTTGGGGCACACATAACAAGTTGCTATCATCAGACCTTAAGCAGACAGTTTTAAAAGACAGTTGTTTCGCTGCATGCATTTCTTTCAAGTAAACTGGCGCCATTCCCTTCATACATTTGAACATGATTGTTGATATTTTGAACTAAATTCTTTTTTGACCATCAACCGGTGCAGTTAACTGAATATCGGGGTAACATGGTCAAACTTTTTTTGCACCAACCAGGATCTTAGCACGTACGTACATATGTTAAAACCAAATCAGTGATGAGTGATCACTGAACAGTCAAACATCTGAATAAAACCGGTTAACAATTGATATCTCGTTATTCGCTCACGTCGGCGCTTAATTGAACATTTTCGGTAACACAGACGCGCAAGAACCTTTGCAGCAAACAAGAGATACGATTCATGGCGAAAAATGCCGGACCTGACACTTATCATTTTGCAAATATTTTCTAAAAATTAGCAAGTGTTGTTGTCCATCGGGCCAAGAACCTCGATGCAAACAGGTAAAAAATCCATCGAGGGCAGGGCACCTTCATATTTTTTAATCTTTTCATCCGATGCCCTTTTTGCGGCCAAACCACATCCCCTGCTGACACTTATCATTTTGCAAATATTTTTAAAAATTAGCAAGTGTTGTTGTCCGTCGGGCCAAGAACCTCGATGCAAACAGGTAAAAAATCCATGTATGTATGTATGTTTGTGTGTATATGTGTGAATAATTATTAAAATGAGTTCATTTTAATTTGGAATGAAATTATGATGAATGGATCGACGGATGACGAAAACGGAATTAATGAATTAACGAACGAACGAACAAAGGAACGAACTAACGAATGAATGAACAAACGGATGAACTAATGAACTGAATTAATAAATCTGAAAGAAGCAATCAACAAAATGAAATCAACGAAATAAGACTACAAACATTTTCAGTATTTTTGTTAGCACCGTCAGTAGTAGTAGTAGTAGTAGTAGCGGTAGTAGCAGCAGCAGTAGCTATTGGTAAATCGACATCAGATATTTCTCGCAATTCTTTTTCAAAGTCTTTTTCCCAATCATCTGAGCTATCTGAATGAATGAATGTAAGATTGAATGAATGAATTTAAGATTGAACGAATGAATAGAAGATTGGATTGAATGAATGATGAAGTAGCATAGTGGATGAATGAAATAAACGATAGTATCAGTGACAGGTAAATTGAAGGAAAAAAAATATAAATGAATGATTGAATAAATGAATGACTGAATGAATGAATGAATGGATGAATTAGTGAATGAAAAGAAGAAAGCATGAATGAATGAATAAATAAATTAATGAATGTATGAAAGGAAGAATGAATGAATGAATGGATGAATGAATGAATGGTTGAATGATAAAATGGATGAATGAATAAATGAATGAATGAACTAACAAACGACTGATAAACAGACAAAAATTTGATTGAATGAATGAATAAATGAACGAAACCATACGAAAGGAATGAAAAAAAGAAATAAATTAAAAAAATTCAGCAACTAAGCAGACGACAAAAAAAGCAAGCCTTTATTTTCATAAGCCTGTGATGATGATGATGACGACGACGATGGTGCGGCCGGCTCGTCAAACTGGTTAATGCCACTTTGGAATTCTAAAGTAGAATTAGTATATTATTATTATTATTATTATTATCATTATTATCATTATTATCATTATTATTAGTAGTAGTAGTAGTAGTTGTAGTGGCAGCAGCAGCTGAAGCAGTAAAAGTATTAGTAGTGGTAGTAATAGTAGCAGTTGTAATAGTAGTAGTAGTAATAGTAGTAGTAGCAGTAATAGTAGTACTAGCAGTAATAGTAGCAGTAATAGTAGTAGTAGTAATAATAGTAGTAGTAGTAGTAGTATAGCATGATAGTAAGTAAGTGTAACAAAATTAGTAAAATTTAAAGTACTGATGGAAGTAGTAGTAGTAATATAATAATAATAATAATAATAATAATAATAATAATTGGTATTATCTCTAAAATACCTGCAGCCGCTGTAGTAGCCGCTGTAGTAGCCGCTGCAGTAGCTGCTGCCGCTGCAGTAGCAGCCACTGTTTTTATCGTTGTTTCATTGCCATCAGTAAACAATTCTTCAGCTTTTCTGTGGCCAGTACTACTAATACTAGCTGCACTATGGGCAGTAAATACAACAGCGTCGGCAGCCGTTGTGGTAGAAGTTGTCGTTGTGGTGGCTGACGTAGCGGTAGTAGCAGCAGTAGTAGTAGTAACAGTATTAGTATAGTTCAATATAGTAGGCGTAGCATTAGAAGCATTGGATAATGATGATGATGTTTTTGGAAAGATTGTAGTAGTAGTAGTAGTAGTAGCTGCTGTGTCGTCTTCTGTGGAATGTGTTGATTTATCATTGTATCATTATCATCATAAGTTTTAGCATCGCCATCATTATCACCACCATCACCGTCACTACCACCCAAGCACAAAGATCATCATTATAATCACCCCAAATGAGATCACCACCACCACCACCACCCTCATTATCACTACCACCACCATCACCAGGATTGTCACCATCACCATTATCATCATAACCTTCTCCCCAATCGAGCTCGTCATCACCGCTATCTCCACCCTGATCTTCATTCCCCCTCTCGGCCCTCCTCATCAGCATGCGGATCTTCTCCTCGTCCCGATCCAACAAGTGCTTCCTGTAGAAGTACCTGCACCAGAAGTCGACATTAGCCACTGTCTTCGGCACCTAACAACAATAATAATAATAATTATTATAATTATGATAATTATAATAGAAAAAGGTTTCCGGATCGGCTGGAATGGCGTGACGTCATTCAAAAAAAAAAGTTTCGGGAAAGCTTTCACCATCTACCGTTGTCTTGAAAAATTTTGACAAAAAAGATTAAAGGTCACGTGGGTCTCATTCATATTCCCCAGAGGTATGCTGGCTATGGAATGATGCGAAAGTTGATGAATAGGAGAATGATAAAACTCCAAACGGAGAAAGAGCTGCCGGCTATGATGACTACCATGACCCTGGTGATGACAGAGGAAAAATAAAAAAACATTTGACCCCTTACCAGTTGTGTATAGATGGCCCGAACTTCTGAATTATTGACCAGCAAATCTGAAATCTCCATCTTGAATTTCTCCAAATCAAATTTGTCCTGCTCATAACTTGAGACCGCCCACTGTTTGAAGCTCTCCTCTGATTGGTTGATGGGTGTAGTGTAGGTGGAGCCATCAATTTGAATGGCTTGCAGTCTGGCCTAGAAATAATCATTTAATAAATAAAGTCACCATCGATTCTAAAATTAACTGACCAATCACGAAGTTACGTAATTTGTTAGCCAATCAACCGGCAACAAAAAACAACTTATTATCCAATCAGATTAATCAGTCAAACAATTAAAAAAAAACAACAACCAGCCATTTACTACAACAACAACAACAACAACACAACAACAAAGAAAAAACAAAAATAAACCTTAGCCCTATCAAATACGACTGGCTTTCCATCAACAATTTGTATGGTCTCGTAGCACTCATCATCATCGTCATTGGTCGGTAGAATGACCAGGGCCTTCGAAATGCCGCCCAAAATTGTGGACATCCCCTTCTTCATTTTCTCAGATGCTTCGTTTGCTTTGTCGGCCTGCACTCGTGTTTATGTTCATGTTGTTTGTGAGTGTGTATTTAAAATAGAGAAAAAAAGAGAAAGAAAGATAGATAGAGAGAAGAGAGAGAGAAGGAGAGAGAGAGAGAGAGGAGGAGAGGAGAGAGAGAGAGAGGAGAGAGAGAAAGGAGAAAGAACCTACAGTAAATGTGTCCTTAATGGTGCAAGCCATTCTAGAGCCGTCGCACTGCATGACACTGGTGAACTCTGTAATGTCCTGTCTCATGGCATTCAGCATGCTGACCGACTGAAATTTTTAAAGTTGAAAGTTTAAAAAGATTATTAAATTTCAATTAAATTCATCAATCAATTAGACTTTATTGAATTCAAATTATACAAAACCTCAACTACAATTATTAAATAATGACTAATCAACAAAACCTCACCTACAATTACTAAATAACGATTAGCTAAAAAGGATTTTGAAAACTGAAGGGGTAAAACATTGGAAAAAAAATGGCAAACATGGCAAATCACAAAAATCAAATAACTAATCACACAAATTCATGCTTTCACAGTTGCCAGACTGCATATCAGAGTTAAGATCAAGAAAATGCAAAAACTGGCCCACAATCATTATAAATATTAAATAATAATAAAAAAACTGCCCATACAGTTACATATGCTTCTAATCTTGAGTGAGAATAATAGTGATTTCAAAGGAATGTCAAAATGCTAAAACACAGAAAGTAAATGTGTGGTACTAGTCAATAATGGTTAAAACACAATGAAAAGAGATAAATAGATAGATAGATAGATAGATAGATAGATAGATAGATAGATAGATAGATAGATAGAGAGAGAGAGAGGGAGAGAGAGAGAGAGAGAGAGAGAGAGAGAAATAGAGATAAGAAAGAGAGAGATAACCAACAGTAAACAAACACAAACACACACACAAACATACACACACAACCTTCTCTTTGGCAGTTTCAAGCCAACTATTCCACCAATTAGATTGCCCTCCTGATTTAGCATTATCATCATCAGCTGCTTCATCATATTTCTCCTCAACATTTTGAGACATCTCATTCCTATATTAATTATAATTTTATCATCTAGTTATTATTATAAATAAAATTTAAAATGGTACTATTAAAATTAAAAAAAAAATAAATTTATTTAATTAACTTTCAATTTAATTAACTAAATCAATATAGAATTATAATTATATTATAGAAACAACCTACATTTTCCATTTGATCTATCTATTAATTATCTTTTAACCTATTTAATCAACTAATTTAATTACTCGTTTTATTCAATATATTTACCTTAACTAATTAATTAATTAATTTAATTTAATTAATTTATTAATTTCACACCAAAGATGAAGAATGAATGAAGAAAAAGAGAAACAGCTGATGTACAATTTTTAGAAATTTAACACCAAAAACTGGATTAAAAACACTCAAATCGTGAAAAATGAAAACTTTAATCGATAAATTATTAAAATAACCAACTTTTCAGACATTTTTCCAATTAATTTGAAGCTTTTTTTGGTAAAAATCACAATAAAAATGTAGTATATTAACAAAATCTTTTGAGAATTACTGGGCTCAAACAAGCTAAACAATGCAAGTTTACTATGTAAAAATTTTAATTGAAAATTTAAACTAAATTAATATATTAATTTAAATAAAATAACTGCTTTATTTTTTTATTTTATATTGTAAAATAATTATACTTCACTGAAATAAGGCAAATTAGACTGAAAAATAAAGCATAGGTATTAAAATATTTTTTTGGTATATTTGATTGGATTTTCTTTGGGTTTTTTTCATACACGTGAATGCTATTTTATCGCTCTTGTTAAACTAGATCGCTTTTTTCAATCTAATTAGTGCATCGTTTATTTTATTTTATTTTATTTTTATTAATTTTATAAAAAAAACATAAAAAAATATGGCGACGGAATTAGTATCTAAAGAAAGCGTTAGTAAAATTTTTTCTTAGCAACTGTTTTTTTTTGTTTTTTGTTAATATTAATTTATTAAAAAATTTTAAAAAATACATAATTAAAAATAAAATGAATGGCTGGTTGATAAGATAGTTGTTGTCGGTTGTTTGGCTGGCTGGTTGGTTGGTTGGTTGGTTGATAAGTGATCATATAATTTATTTTTAATTTAAAATGCTAAATAAAATAGTTATTTTATAATTTATTTACCAATTTGGCTGATAGTGATCATATAATTTATTTTTAAACTGGTAAATAAAATAATTATTTTATAATTTATTTACCAATTTACCCTACAAAGCTTCAGAAAGCAGTGGTTGCACTAAGAGAATGTTGTAAGAAGATCGACAACAAGAGGCTATTCAACAGTGACAAGCTGTCCGTCCAGCTGGCAGTCAAGAAGATCATCAACGAACCACAAAAATTGAACAAAATGTTTGACCACTTTTTCCTAAAACATTCTTCCATGTCTAATTTTTTCTGGGACATTCATTCGTTCATTCATTCACTTTGATCCCATTCTTCAATTTTTCCATAAAAACTTGGACAAAGTGTTTGTCTAATTTTTTCTAGCACATTCTTTCATGTCTACATGTCATTCATTCATTCATTCATTCATCAATTATTCCTTCATTCATTTATCATTTATCCATTCACCATGATTCCTTTCACTGATTTGGTTGTTTCTTTCACATTTAAAAAAAATTAACCTTGTCATTCCAGTTGATCATACATCACGCTGGCCATTGCCAGAAGTCGTTCCGGCAACAAATAGTCATTCATTCATTCATTTATTTATTTCACCATACATTCACTCACTCCACTGACCATTCACGCTACCGATATTTTCACTAATCATTCACTTACTCCACTATTTTCACTAATCATTCTACCATTGGTGTATCGACTAATTTCACCCTAACCAGCCTCCTGCCGCACACACCGATTGATGTGAAGTCCACCGATATATGCCTCTTTGTGAAGGACGTTGACAAGAAATCTCGAGACTACGAGAGGACGATAGCTGCCTATAAAGATCTGTTGAAAGAGCAAGGAATCCAAACTAAGATTGATGTTAGGATGTGATGATGATGATGGTGATGTAGATGATGATGATGATATAGATGGTGGTGGTGGTGATGATGTTGATAATTGTGATGATGATTATGATGTAGGTGGTGGGGATGATGATAATGATGACAATGAAGAGACTGATAGTTAGTGATGATGGCTAGCGTGGTAAAATTGAAGACTTAAACTGTTAATGCGATGATGACGATTATTATTATCATTATTATTTTTATTAATGTTATCGTTTCTATTTTTAGATCTTCCCGATGAAGAAGCTGAAGATAGAATTCAACGACTACCAGGCCAAGCGCCGCCTGGCCAACCTCTACGACCTCTTCCTCTGTGACTCTCGAATCATCAGACTGATGCCCGCCATACTGGGCAAGCATTTCTACGGGAAGAAAAAGTTGGTTGGGTTGCTGTTAATCAATCAATTAATTGACCAATTAATCAATTAATTAATCGATCAATTAATCAATCAATTTATCAACCAATCAATTAATTAATCAATTAATTAATTGATTAATAATTTAATCAATTAATCAATTAATTAATCAATAATTAACTTGTGGTAGCTGATGTTGATTGATGAGTTCTTATTTTGTAGATTAATTAATCAATTAATTAATCAATCAATAATTAACTTGTGGTAGCTGATGGTGATGGATGAGTGTTTATTATGTAGAATGACCCAGAGATGATATATGACTTTTTGAAAACATAATAACAATAATAAAATTAATTATATTAAACTATGATTAATTAATATTTAATGAATTAATAAATTAATAAAATGACTTACCAAAAGGTTTCCACGGCAAGTAAGATTGGCCAGGGTTGATATAAAGAATGAGATTGAGAAATCCTTGAGGACTTCTGTATATGATGTTAAGAATAGAGGAGCTTGCTGGTAATGATTGTTTTTTTGCGGTTGTTGTTGATGATGTTGTTGATGTTGTTGATGATGTTGATGTTGGTGCTATTGATGTTGTTGTTGATGTTGTTGTTGTTGATGCTGTTGATGTTGTTGTTGTTGATGATAATGTTGTTGTTGTTTTTGATGTTGTTGATGATGTTGTCGTTGTTGTTGTTGATGTTGTGGTTAAAACAATTAAAAGTGAATATGTAAATCAATCAATCAATCAGATTGTAAACGAGTTGACTAATTTATCAATCGACCAATCAACTAACCACTCACTCACTCATTCAATCAATCAATCACTCATTCATTCATGCATTCACTCAACCGACCACCGACCAATCAGCCAGGCACTATTTGGTGGCCTCCATAATAGTGACCTTGAACTTGTTGACAACCTCCATGTGATGGTCTCGGCTCTCGTTCGATCGACGCCTGGTATATATCACCATCATCATCATCATCATTACCGTCATCATTATCATCATCATCGCCAACATCATCATCATTACCATCATCATCATTACCATCATCATCGCCAACATCCTGAACATCATCATCATCATCATCGTCAGTATCAGTATGAAAATTTGTATAGCACCTTTTTTTAAAAGACCTCAGAAGCATCATCATCATCATTACTCATCATCAACATCATTATCATCACTCATCATTAACATCATTATCATCACTATGTATTAATTAATTAATTAATTAATCAGTTGTTCAATTAATTAATTTTAAGGCGGATGGAAGAATGTCAGATTAATTTGCATCAAGTCAGAACAGTCGGTCGCAGTTCCTATCTACGTGTCATACGGTAAGATCGCTGATGATGATGATGATAATGATGATGATGGTGGTGATGGTGATGATGATAGTAATAATGATAGTAATGATGATGATGATGGTGATGATAATGGTGATGGTGATGGTGCTGATGATGGTGATCTGGGTTCTGTTTTAATATGATGAGGAGGAGGATGATGATGAGGAGGATGATTTGAGTCCTTCTTCTTCTTTTTCTTCTTTCTATTATTATTATTATTATCATCATCATCGTCATCATCATCACACTCCACCAGGTGACAGATCGGAAGTGGAGCTGGACGACAAAGTGAAACTTCCTGGAAAATCCGACGACCTAAATATAGACAGCCTGGAAAACCCGTCCGATCTATTATTAGAGCAGGCTGAAGAGGTTTCAACGGTGACCAACGGCCTAGTGGTGGTTACTGACGACGGCCAAGTTCTCGTCGTAGGCGACGATGGTGACGTCATCAATTGCGACGATGACGTCATGGGTGACAACGACGATGACGTCAGAGATCATGATGGCGATGATGATGATGATGATGATGATGTCGTCAGAGAGGATGTTGAGATTGGTAAGAGGATTATGAGGATGAAGAGACGGGTTAATAGTGGAGACGATGATGATGATGATGATGATGGCGATGATGATGATGATGACGCTGACGACGATGATGATGCTAATATGGGTGATAAAAAGATGGGTAAAGTAAGCAGGAAAAGGAAGACAACAAGCAGCAGCAGCAACAACAACAACAACGACAAAGAAAGAAAGAACAAAGATAACAAAAAGTTCAAACTTGGCACCGAAAATAATAAAAATATCGACAAGAGAAATAACAATAGCGATAAAAATAATAAAAGTCAACAGTCTAAATCTGTTAAATTTAAAAATAGCAACAATAAAAATAATAATAATAAAGGGGGCGAGGGTAGCAGGGTTCAAAGGTCAAAAAAGGTTAAACGCGTGGTGGTTGGTAAGGGTAGGGATGATTTGAAGTTTTCTGGTAGGAGAGTCTGATTGGTAGGCTGGCTAGGGCTGGCTGGTTAGTGGTTGGTTTGCTGGTTAGTGATTGGTTAACTGGTTGCTTGACTATTTGATTGACTAGTTAGTTCGTTGATTGATCGATCGATTGATTGATTGAATGAATGAATGAATGAATGATTGATTGAATGAATAATTGAATGAATAATTGGTCGATTGTTAATAATTTGTTAATTGATAAATTCTTTGACTGAATAGATGGCAATTATCATCATCACCATTATTATTATTATTATTATTATTATTATTATTATTATTATCACCATAAATTATTATCATTCATTTTGATAGATGTTTTTGGTAGTTAGATCAAATTATATTATGTTAAAAAATATTCTGTGTTTTTGGGGACCATCCATTGACGTCATGTTTACTGTATGTAAACAATACACACACACATATGAATAATTATTTATATTTATATATATATATATATATATATATATATATGTGTGTGTGTGTGTGTGTGTATTTATTTTGAATAAATAAATAATTAATTAGATAATTAATTTAATTTTAATTAATAATTGAGCGAATATTAGAAATAATAATTTGACGAAATTTTTTTCGACTATATATCCGTTCCCGCCATGTCTTACAGTACGTTATTATTATTTTTTGGGTAGTAGTAATAGTAGTTTATTATTATTATTATTATTTTGAGTAGTAGTAGTAGTGGTGGTGGCAATAATGGTAATTATAAAAGATGAAAGGTGATGAATTGTTTAAAAAAACTGCCGCTAGGAAGGAGTAGTTCAGGTTTTTAATTTAATTAAAGTGATTGGTGGCTGGCTGGTTGGTTGGTTGGTTGGTTGATTAGTTGGCTGATTGGTTTGTTGGTCTGTTGGTGGGCTGATTGATTGACTAGTTAATTGTTTGATTGATTTATAATTTTATCTATTATTATTATAATTTATTATTATTATAATTTTATTTATTACGAACTATAATTTTGTTGGTGTTGTAAAAATATTTTCTTCTTCGAATATGAACAAGGGAGTCGATCCAGTCACAGCAGAGACAGTGGTTCGTTATTTTTATGAAAGAATGAACGAATGTATGATTGAATGAATGAGTGAATGAAAGATGAATTGATGGTTGAGAGGATGAATGAATGAACGTACGAACCAAAGAACGAATTAATGAGTGGGTTGATGGATTTATGAGTGAAGGAATGAATAAATGAATGATGAACATGTAAACTGTTTAATATACTAATAAATAACCCCGAGCAAACATTGGTTTTCTCAGGTTCATTTTCTCGTAAGATTACCGTAAAATTCTGTCTAATTATTTATTACAAACATTGCACTCATAAATTATAACAATTATATAAATATTATGTTTAAAAGATAATTATTAAAATTATATAAATATTATAGTTATAATTTATTATTAATTCGCCCCATGTTGAAAACATTGGAGTGTTGTTGTTAACGAAATCTTTCAACAAATAACAATAACTTTATTTATTCAAATAACTTTATTAATTATTTTGAGGATAAAAGTTTTGTGATTTATATTTCATGATTATGAAGAAGTAAACGTTGCTTTGAAGCTGTTGAAAAACGACTAAGACAGTCTGAAAATTGAGAAAATGAGGAAATTTTCGTCAAATGGAAATACACAAAAGAGAATTTTAGAATGTTTTTAACTGTTAAAACCAACTTAATATCAACAGACTTCTGGATAAAACCACGTATGGCAAAAATACCTGCAAGTAACAATTTCAATCAATCAATCAGTCAATCAATCAATTAGCTTATAAAGCGCTATTTCCGCGATGTTCTACAGCGCTCCTCAATGAATTTTGCAAAGAGATGGGTCTTGAGATCTGCTCTGAACATCGTAAGTGATGGAAAGTCGTTAGAAATGGAGTTAGAGAGTTCCAGAGAAAAGAAACAGAAAAAGCAAAAGCAGATTTAGCAAGGATTTAATAAACTTCAAATTCGAACAAATGAACAGAGAAATTTGCATGCTATTAAATAACCAGCTAGCGAATGTGACAGATAAACTGAGCAGACGCCAGTCGTTCATACTGGCAGTTAGAAACTCGTTTTTGTCTAGCAAAACACCTCGGACAGAAAACCACCACATCAACAACATGAGATCTCTACTGTGCACTCTTGTATCCCCATTTAACATGTTGCAACATCCTTTGGGGAAATCGCCCAGAAACTAATCTTAAACAGCTGTCAAAGTGTCCAAATCGATTTGTACGCATACTTGTAAATTTCCCTTCAAGTTGCCATGTTAGCCACCACTACTCCAAAATAAATTTGCCCAACATCAAAAACATTCATGTGTACATGACTGCGATCTTTGTGTACAAGTTTCTAAATCACATGTTACTCAATTTTCACAAAGATGTTCCAACTTACAGCACCTCAATTCATTCAAAAAACTTGAGACACACTCCTGTTTTGTACACAGTCCCAGCAAGAATCAAACTGATACAAACATGTTTAAACTTTACCGGGCCGAAAATATGGGAAAATGTGGCGCCTCCAGAAATCAAGACTTACAAGGACTATCTCGTTTATTATGAACAAACAATAAATTTGTTACATAATGGGCATTCCAAAAGAGTAAATCTTAACTAAGTGGAATCTTCAACATTAAAAAAAGTAATCCATAAATTCATAAAAGACATTTAGTTAATAAAAACCCAGTTTACAATTTTAATTTGTTAACGTAATAACAAACTTAGAGTTGAATAACAATCAAGTTTTCGTTTTCTGTTTTAAAATTTGACCTACATTTATTTTCCTAAGTAACTTTAGAGACTGGTAGCCTGTATACAAGACATTAATTTATCTGCTACGGTGTCCGGATTATTTCATTTCTTGCTTGACTTTATTTCGTTTGATTTGATTTAAAGAATAAATGGATTTTGATTATTATTACAATTATATAAAATATTTAAAAGTATATAAATTATATAAAAAAGTTATAAATCATTAAATATTCTTAGAGGTATCAACAAAACACACACACGCACGCGCACAAACACACTGCATATTATAATTCTCTCTGTTAATCAAAATTAGCTTCTAGATCGTCAAGAGGTTTGATATCCTTAATTTTTAAACTTTTTCGTCCATTTATTAATCCACTCGTCTGTTCTATCAAGAAGTATTCATCCAATCTATCTCTATCCATATATCCAACTATCTGTTTCAAAACACATTCATTCATTCGTTCATTCGTTCATTCATTCATACATTCATTTTTCTTTCTTTCCTAAATTTGTCTTTCATTTTTGCAGATTTAGGAAACCCTAGTTTGTTTTTTAAATCATTAGTTATTAACATTGTTATTATCATCTTTATCATCATTCATTCGTTCGTTCGTTCATTCAATAATTTATTTATTTATTCATTCATTCATTCACTTAATCATTCATTCGTTCGTTCATTCATTCATTTTGATTGACTGACAAACTATGCGATGATGGTATTTTTTTTCCAATTCCATTCCAGTTGAAAGCGTGCCTTGGTCCAGAGGTGACATCTTCGTCGTTCCTTATCATTAAAATATAATTATATTATAATAATGATAATAATAATAATAATTAATACAATAAGAATAATCATTATTATCTATATTTATAATAATTATAGATAATTAATAATAATAATAATTATTATTATTATACTTATCATTATTTAAAGTTGCGTTCTGGATTCAAAAATTGCCAACTCAAGAACTTAATTCTTTGGGTAGGGCTGGATTGGCTGAGCGAGTGGAAAAATGAATGGATGCATGGATGCATGTATGCATGAATGAATAAAAAAAATCGATGAATGATTGACTGACCGAACGACCAAATGAATGAACGAATGAAGAATGAAAACGAAGTTGAGAAATAGTAAAATACATCTTTATCTGAAGCTGGAAAACCTGGCGGTATGATACATCCATCCATCTGTCATTCATTCATTCTTTCACTCATTCGCTCACTCACTCATTCACTCATTCACTCACTCACTCATTCACTCACCCACTCACTCATTACTCACTCATCCACTCACTCATCAATTCATTCACTCATTCATTCATTTTCACTCCTTCTTCTCCGACCTATCACAGACAAGGACAATTGTTTTCACGTAATCAAGAGGGCCTTTGAAACGGCCATTGGGGAATATTACGTTAAGTACCTTACCAAAGGTACCACTACTACTACTACTACCACTTCTACTACTACTACTACCACTACCACTACTACTACTACTACTACCACTACCACTACCACTACTACTACTACTACTACTACCACTACTACTACTACTACTACCACTTCTACTACTACTACTACTACTACTAATAATAATAATATTAACAATAATAATAACAATAATAATAACAATAATTATGATATATTTTTATGAAGCTGGATACAGTGGCAGAGAGCCAATGGAACTCAGCAAGATAAAATATGAGGGCGGAAGTAAATAATAATTATATTAACAACAATAATAATTATACTTGTTATTATTATTATTATTCATAATTATTTATAATTATTATAATTAATATTCGAAGCGTTGAGCAATTACGAAGAGCCAGTTTTCTGCCACCTCTTGGAAAGTTACAAGCGCTTTATGGATGGTCTGTCTGTCTGTCTATTTGTTTGTCTGTTTGTTTGTATGTATGGTTTACTTGTCTGTGTGTTTGTTTGTCTGTTTGTGTGTCTGTATGTATGTATGGTTTACTTGTCTGTTTGTATGTTTGTCTATTTGTTTGTATGTTTGTCTATTTGTTTGTATGTTTGTCTGTTCGTTCGTTCGTTCGTTTGTAAAAAAAATATTAACAATAATAATTATTGTTCTAATTTATAATATGGCGTCGTCATATTATAAATTTATCTCTTACCAAATTTAAGACTTTCAGCAAACACTGCCTTCCATACTCATCAAGGAACTGCAAAAGTATAAAACTTTAAAAGGTTGGCTACTACTACACTACTATTATTACTACTACTACTACTACTACTACTACTACTACTACTGCTACTACTACCACTAGCACTACAACAACAACAACAACAACAACTACTACTACTACTACTACTACTACTACTACTACTACTACTACTACTTTTACCATACAACAACAACAACTACTACTACTACTGCTACTACTATTGCTACTTCATTTTTTCATTCTTTCAAACCTATTTTTATTCAGTCATTATTCATTTATTTGTCATTCATTCCTTCATCATTCATTCATTCATTCATTCATTCATTCATTCATTCATTCATTCATTCATTCATTCATTCATTCATTCATTCATTCATTCATTCATTCATTCATTCATGTAGATAGAGATATGGTTAATGACGGAGCTATCATTAACACACGTGATAAAGTTAAGAGCCTAACGAAAGCTTACAGCGAAAGTACTGATAATGATGTTTGCGAGTTGGATATATGAATGAATGAAAGAATGAGTGAGTGAGTGAGTGAGTGAGCGAGTGAGCGAGTGAGTGAGTGAGTGAGTGAGTGAATGAGTGAGTGAGTGAGTGAGTGAATGAGTGAATGAGTGAATGAATGAATGAATAAATCAATGAGTGAGTGAGTGAGTGAGTGAACGAATGAACGGAAGAATGAAACTAAATTTTCGAAGGGAAGCAGTTCATGCCGTATACAAAACTGATGCAAAAAATTATGCCCTTCCTGGATTGGTTCGATGGTAATTTCATTCATTCATTCATTCGTTCATTCATTTATTCATTCATTTGTTTCATTAATTCATTTGTTCATTAATTCATTCATTCACCCATTCATTCATAATTGTTCTAATCAATCAAAACATTACCGACAGAAAAATATAAGCTGTACCCACACTACATCATGAAGTATGCATTGGAGTCACGTGGCCTCCCATGTTAGAATGAATGAATGAATGAATGAGTGAATGAATGAATGAATGAATGAATGGATGAATGAATGAATGAATGAATGAATGAATGAATGAATGAATGAATGAATGAATGAATGGATGAATGAATGAATGGATGAATGAATGAATGAAATTTGATCTAATTCATAAACGAATTTAATAATGAATTAATTACTTAATGAATGGATGATGTTATTGTCGATAACCGTTGGAAAATCCCAAAAAGTTAAATATAAAAATATGTCTAATTGAATGAATGAATGAATGAATGAATAAACGAAAAGTGAATAATTTATGCGAATTTATGTTAATTTATGTTAATTTTCCCAGTCAAGAATGAATACGAAAAGATGCATAAAAGAGACGCCGTTCACGAGTTACTAACCAAGAATTATCTCAGCTACCAAAGCTGTTATTATTATTATTATTATTATTATTATTATTATTATTATTGTTATTATTTTTGTTGTTATTATTATTATTTTTTTCAGCTCTTCACAAGGGAAGATCGCATTGTATGTTCTTTGTAAAAACATGAATAATAGATACTACTACAACCATTACTGCTGCTGCCGCTGAGGCTACTACTACTACTACAACTACTACAACAACAACTACTACTACTACAACTACTACAACAACAACTACTACTACTACTACAACTACTACCACTACTACTACTACTGCTACTACTACTACTGCTACTACTACTATTGCAACTACTACTACTATTACTTTACTACTACTACTACTACTACTACTAACTTTTTCTACAAAAACTACTACTACTACTACTACTAACAACTACTACTACAACTATCACTGCTACTACTACTACTGCTGCTAATAATAATAATAATGATGAATAATAATAATAATGAATAATAATAATAAATAGATAATAATAAAAATCAACAGACGACGAAACTAAAGCGAACGTGCATATGTCATTCGTCAGGCAGTACTTCGATCTATGCAGAGGTTATAGTAATAATAATAATAATTATTATTATTATTGTTATAATTATAATTATTATTGTTGTTATTATTATTATCGTCATCAGGAATCATCAGAGGTGTTCCAGTCGTCATATTTCAAGTTTTGGACCAAGAAGCCTCACTCTTTATTAGGCGTTGGTTGAACGAATGAACGAACGAAAGAACGAATGAATGAATGAATGAATGAATGAATGAATGAACGAACGAATGAATGGATAAATGGATGAATGAATGAACGAATGAATGAATGAATGAATGAATGAATGAATGAATGAATGAATGAATGAACGAACGAACGAATGAATGAATGGATAAATGGATGAATGAATGAACGAACGAATGAATGAATGAATGAATGAATGAATGAATGAATGAATGAATGAATGAACGAATGAATGGATAAATGGATGAATGAACGAATAGAGAAATGTATATGGAAACTTGAACATAACGAGCCTTCAGCGAGTGTTTCGGAATAGACAACAAATTATACAAGTGAAGACGTGTTTGTAAATCTGAATTTAAAAAAAAATTTGTGTTTCTATTCTCTGCTCTAACACTATTTTTTAACTCATTCCATCCCGCTTCCCATCCTTTCCTAAGTACTTATCAGGTATATTAATTGAACCTAAACGCCCCGGTTTACGATCGTCTTCTTTTTCTCGCTTGTTGACTCGTGTTAAACACTCTTTTGCTAAATCTGCATTTGCTTTTCTGGCCCTTCTTTCTGAAACTTTCTACTTCTTTCTCTGACTATAAGTTCAGAGCGATGTCAAAACCAGAGGTGATAATGGGAACGCCCATGCCGATGTAAATCTGTATTTCTTTAAAATTTGTGTTTTTTTGTGTTTAAAATGTTTTGAAAATGGAAAACAGGATAAAATGGAAGGGAGTGTTTAGTGATCGGAAGCTTCATAGGGAACATAAGCCTGACTGTTATCTATTTAAATTCGCAGTCCTCTTTCTTTCTACATAACCAAACATATCCAGTAAGACGCTTGTTCGGCTGCATGTCTTGCGTTCGCCATACAACTCCAAAGTCTTTTCTCCGCCAAGCCTAAATCCTTTAAAAAGCTGTACACTGAACAAATCGCAACACCTCTTGCACCGACCTCAACTGCCTACAATGAATGAATGAATTAATTAATTAATGAATGAATTAATGAATGACAAAAGGAATGAATTAATGAACGAATAAATGAATGCATGACAGAAGAAATAACTAGATAGGTAGCGAATGAATAGATGGATCATAGCTGGATAGATAGATAGATAGATAAACAGACAGACAGACAGATAGATAGAGAGAAAGAAATAAAAGAATGAAAAAAGATTCAATCTAAAGATTGATTGATAGACGAACGAGTAAATAAATAAATAAATGGAGGAATGAAAAAATTTTTGATTCGCTAAACGAATTATAATTGTACACACTCGAAAATATAACTCCCTATCAGCTGACTGTTATCAGAACCTCGACAGTGAGAAAGCAGTGATGATTATGATGATATAATAATAATAATAATAATAATCTTTTATTTTTCATCAAATGCGTGAAGTCAATAATTATTTAATTAATTAGAGAAATAGTCATGATTAAAATAAAATTAAATTGAAATAAAATTAAATTGAAATAAAATTTAAATAAAATCATGATCATCATAGTTTATTTATTTAAAATAAAATAAGCACAGCGATGATAAGATAGTTATAAAAATTATAATATATTATAATATATTATAAATAATAATAAGGATAATAATGATAATAATAATGACAACACGACGATGACGTCATAAGGCCAGCCCTATCAGGAGGACCCTCAAATCTTACTAGACGTGATGGAGTATGAGAGGGAGTTTGCCCAGTACAAAGTTGTACTCGACTGTAATTATTTTTATTATTATTATTATTATTATTATAACTGTCATAATGTTATAAATAGTGAATATAGTATAATAATAATAATTATTATTATTATTGACAGTAATAATTATAGTATTATTGATACTATTATTATTATTAGTAGTATTATTATTATTAATATTATTATTATTATAACTGTTTGAATATTATTTATTATTATTATTATTATTTTCAAAGCCGAGGTCAAAAGGCTGAGGTCAAACCACTGTCAAGCCGCTGCCAAGAAAAGTCTGCTGATGAAACTAATAATAATAATAATAATAATAATGATAATAATAATAATAATAATAATAATAATAATAATAATATTCTATTACAATGCGGACATTTATTAGAGTTTATACTATAGATTCCGTTAATTAAAAAAATTAAAAGCATAATAAAATCTGAATTAATAATAATAATAATAAATAAATAAATAATAATAGTAATAATAATAATAATAACAATGATCATCATCACCACCATCAGCCACAGTCAACGCACCAAAAAGTGTTGATGACAGAATGCGGAGCTGGCTGGCCAAGCTTTACGAATACATCGCTCTGACGAGATGTGAGTGACGATGGTGATGATGATGACGATGGTGATGATGATGACGATGATGATGATGGTAGTGGTGGTGATGATGGAGGTGGTGTTGATGATGATGATGATGGTAGTGGTGGTGATGATGATGATGGTAGTGGTGGTGATGATGATGGTAGTGGTGGTGATGATGATGATGGTAATGGTGGTGATGATGATGATGATGGTAGTGGTGGTGATGATGATGGTAGTGGTGGTGATGATGATGATGGTAATGGTGGTGATGATGATGATGATGGTAGTGGTGGTGGTGATGATGATGATGGTAATGGTGGTGATGATGATGATGATGGCATACTTTTTGCTGTAGCTTAATCCCCCAATGAATATTTCACCGATAATTTTTTTATCGCCGAAAACGCCATCATTATCATCACCGTCAACATTATAATGAACATCATCATTATCATCATCATCATCATCAGTATACCATCGCCCCGCCTCCATCTTGATGTATGAGATTTCTGATAGGCTGGAAAGCATCTACTGTATGTATCTAGCTCAGGCTGACTGACTGATTTGATGAATTAATGAATGAATTAATTAATGAATGAATGAATGAACGAATGAATGAACGAACGAACGAACGAACGAATGTATGAATGATACATGAATGGATGGACGTAAACTTGTTTTTTTCTTTTATTAATTTGCTGGTTTCGTAATAAATTAGCATAAATTATTAATATTCACAATTAATTTATTCATAATTTTTTTGAAGGTTTGAAAAGAGAAATTGACAGTAATTTATCTTCCTAATTCACTGATCATCATTGGCCGTATCTAATATTACTTGTTTCAGAACACGCAAAAAAAGAGGCCAATTTCGTGAATGATAATTACCGAATAAATTATGCTAATAAGTCCATAACTCGTTCAAATTATTGAATGTATTATGCAAATTTATGAATAAATTATGCAAATTAAGGACTCCAGTTGAAGGATAACATGAGGAGCCAGATTGAAAGGCAGATGAGGAAGGAGAAGGACCAATTCGCAAACGTTAAAAAATAGTAAGACTGCCTTCTGAAGAGGGACCCAGTGAATATTTATGACTCATTTGCATATTAATTTACATATTATTTTTATAAATTCATTTATTGGTGCCTATTTATAGCCTACACGTTACTTTATTCATGTCTATTTATAGTTACATATTAATTTATTCGTGTCTTTTTGTAGTTATTGATAAAATCTTTTTTTTTCATTTTGAAATAAAATCCAAAGTTAACGTTTTCATGAAACTTGTAGCAGTAGTAGTAGTAGTGGTAATAGTAGTTGTTGTTGTTGTTGTAGTAGTAGTAGTAAAAGTAGTTGTAGTAATAGTAGCAGTAGTAGTAGTAGTAATAGTAGTATTTAGTAATGGAAATCCAAACGTTTTTGTTAGTATCTTGAATAGACCAAACGGTTATTATGAAACTGTCGTTATTACGTGCTATAGTTCGATTTTCGATTTTTTTGGAATGCGGCTCTGATGGTAATGTGGCTCTGATGAGTTAAGGTGGTAAAACTTTACCAGATTCATATAGCACTCAATCTCCTAAGCATGAAAATGTATCATTTTATAATAAGAATTTGGACGCTTTTGGTATATAATATCTTGAATCGACCAAACATACTTACAATTATGTATTACTATAGTTCGATTTTTTAGGAATCGGATTTTGGTATAGTGAATTATGCTAGCCGTAGTTACTTGATGCATGTAGAATTCAGTCTCCGGATTCTGAAAATGTATCATTTGATGATGGAGATCCTGGAGATCCATTGTATCCTGATTAGATAGAATAGTTGTCATTATGTTTTACTAGGCACGCACTATAGTTCAATTTTTGCAATGTGACGCTAACAGTGAATTAGGCTGGTACATATTAATATATACATGGACTGGTAGTTTTTTTTATTAGATTTATGTGGTAGTGTTCGATCTCTTTGACGTGAAAATGTTTTATTTGATGATGGAAAATTTCACGTTTTTGATACATAGTATCTCTCACGATTTTGATACATGGTATCTCTCACGTTTTTGATACATGGTATCTTGGATCGACCGAGTTGTTACCATTAGGTATTTCTATAGTTTGATTTCTTTAAAATAGTTTATAACAGAAAACTCAGCTAGATTTTTTTATTAGAATGTAACACTGATATAGCGAATTAAGCTATTAGTTTTTACCAGATTCATGCAGTAGTGAACCTAGAGGGCCGGGGCTGGCTATGGTCTTCTGTTGTGAGCAATATCTTCCTTAAAATTTTGTAAAACTCAGTTTTCAGTCAAAATTCGACTAAAAGTTGACGTAATGAGCCAAAAAAATAATCACCAGCCTAATTTTAACCAGACTAATACAAATTTAGTTAGCAGTTGTAACAGTAATGGTAGTTTTAGTAATGATGGTATAGGTTGTAGATGAAGTATTATATATCAAATATGTGGATGAAGTTTTTTCAAATATTTTCTTTCTTTCTTTCTTTCTCTCTCTCTTCCATCTTTTTCTCTCTCCCCTCTCTCTCTTTTCACTATCTTCTTTTTCATTTTTTCCAAATTTAAACATGCCCTCCATTTATTTTTATATAATTTTTTTCGAGATGATATTCAGACTTTTTGGTAACCAAACTAGATGTGACGTAATTCCATTAAACTTTTTTTTTATAAGCTGTGTAAACAAAACAATAACAATAATATGACCGATTGTCCAGGAGAATTATTTATTTTATTATAACGATAATAATTATAATTATTAATAATTATTTGTACATGTTCTTAATGTTTCGCCGCCTGTAGCTGAAGACCGTTGCAAATATGTGTGGGTTTAATACTATAATATAATTATTTCATTATTATTATTTATTAATTATTATCATTGTTATTTTTTTTAACATTTTATTCGAAACAGCCGCCAGAAGTAACTTTCATGAAAAATTACTTTATAAAATTTGGCTATTACTACTGCTACTACTACTACTACTACTACTGCTGCTGTTACTACTACTACTGCTGCTGCTACTACTACTACTGCTACTTCTACTACTACTACAACTACTGCTGCTGCTACTAATACTACTACTAATACTACTACTGTTACTACTACTACTACTATAACTGCTGCTACTACTACTACTACTACCACAACTACTTCTACTGCTGCTACTACTACTGCTACTACTACTGCTTCTACTGCTGCTACTACTACTGCTTCTACTGCTGCTACTACTACTGCTACTACTTCTACTACTACTACTACTAATAATAATAATAACAAAAATTATAATAATTATACTTTCATAATTTCCAAACAGGCTCGAGCTTGAGAGTGTCAGCAGGTGGCAACAGTAGGAGCCGTGTAATAAACCGTTAGTATTCCGCATAATAATAATAATAATAATAATATTAATAATAATAATAGATTATTATTATTATATAATGATAATGATGACGATGATGATGAACTGTTGATGATGTGATGATGATGATATTAATCCTACTACTACTATTACTACTACTGCTGCTGCCACTACTACTGCTGCTGCTGCTACTACTACTACTTTTACAGCTGCTGTTTTTGCAGCTGCTTATTCTACTGCTACTACCACTACTTTTACTACAAAAACTACTACTACTCCCACTACAATTGAAAAAAAGTTTTGTATTATAATCATTATTATTATTTTGATTATTATCACCATTATAATTATATTCCTTTATTATTGTCATATTTTTTATTATAATTATATTATGTTATAATTATTGTCATAATATTTTTGTATAATTTTTTGCAGCACAAAAATCCATCAAAGGGGCACCGCTGAGACCTGGTTATTATTATTTTTATTATTTTTGTTATTATTTTTATTATTTTTATTATTATTAACATAAATTATGATAGATAATTATTATTACAATAATTAACTGGCCAACAAATTGCTAAAATCGTAAAAATCGTAGTAATAGTATCCATAATTAATACTGTCACATTTGTAACATTTTTTTTATTTCTTACGCTAGATGGCAGCCCACAGGTTTCTTCACCAAGTAAAAAAATTTATTATAATTATTATTATTATTATTATTATAACAGTTTTGTCTACTTCGGGTGGATTGTATGATTTTTGAACGAAAAGATACAGAGGCCAGAAAGGAACCTATCTCAAAATTGACCAAATTACTGGAGATCAAACTCTAGTCTGGTTATCAAACTGCAGCAAAAACTTAAAATGCTACGCTATTTTATTCCAACACAGATTCAATTCGAGCTTCGTTACTACGTTACTACAATTTCTCGCCAGCATGAACATCGTCCGACTTAGAAAACCTAATCGTAAGTAGAGTAAGCGAGTGGCTCGCCATGCCAGACAGTGGATTTGCACTGCAGATTCTTTCACTACAAATGAAACTCGGGGGTGATAATATTGTGTCACTAAGAGAGGCTGCAGAAAAAAAAAACAAAAATGAAAATTCGGAGCTATTTAAAAAAGAGCAACAATGTAGAAATCCAACGCTAATGGCGCGAAACCTCTTCAAACTTCGTCAAGTCGGACAGTTCTCTGATAGAAAGAGGTTCATTGAAGCGGTCCCTCAGACTCTTGAATGGGACCCGAATAAAATCACGTCTCACCCATCCACATCATTGGGCCTTAACCTTATGGCAGAGTGTTCAAGTCAACTGGTGAACTTATTACTCCAGCACGAATAACATGCTGGTTGAAAACCACTGACAACATGTCCGTGTTGCTCTATAATAGTAAATTTTGATGGGTAACATTCATTTGCTTGTAATGGTGTAAAGCATAGGCTTAAGGTAATTATTAATACATAATTATTGTTGACAATTAAGTACAAGGAAGTACAGAATTCAACAGCTGCCAACTAATTCAAATTTGTTTAAATGAAGCAAAGCCAAAACTCCCTTACGCCTACCGTGTGGTGTTAGCCAAACAAATAATCATATAGTGTGTCAAACTGCGGTGAAGAGGTACTGAAGATACACAGACAGACATGATAAAGTACTGGCATTGATGATAGAAGAGTTGAGGTCACAGGCTCCAAATGGATGCTTCTTATTCTCGGATTTGGGAATGAAAGGCCTTCGTCCATTGCCATGCCTATTTCAAAGGCAATGGCTGGATCGTACATTTGATTCGATTGGATTATTTTATTCTATTTTATTTATTAATATTTTTAAAACATTTTACTACAATTAATTCTCATTATTTGATTTCGGCTTTTAAGAAATAATTGAGTCTTCTTTTTTTTTTAGCTTCTAGCAATGCTTTGACGTCATCACCTTCAAGGCATAGTTGTAAGATATTGCTAATTACAATTAACCACAAATTATAATTAATTAACAATTATAATTAATTACTAATTATAATTAATTAATAATTATAATTAATTAATAATTATAATTAATTAATAATTACATATATATATACGAATAATATTTAAAATTATATATATTTCAATTTTTATTACATAGCCAGTGAATCGGTTAATCCAAATATACCGTACAGTGAGTTATTCAATTTAATTATAATTATTAATAATAAAGTTATAATAATAATAATAATAATATTATTATTATTTATTAATAATATTAATTATTTATTATTATATTTTGAAAAGTGGAAATCAAGCAATGGTCAAGATGTTAGCCAGGAGTGAATGAATGAATGGTTGAATGAATGAATGAATGAATGAATGAATGAATGAAATGGTTGAATGAATAAATAAATTAAGTAAATGAATGACTGACTGAATGAATGTGATCGAATGTGTGAATGAATTAAAATTTCTTTCATTTGTTCAGTGATTTCTGAAGTTTACAGAATGCCCATGGTTCTCCTACAAAAACTGGGTTTTTATAATTAATTAATTAATTCATTTCTTCTTGCATACATTCGTTATGCGTCTATCTATCCATTCATTCATTCATCTATCCATTCATTCATTCATCTATCCATTCATCCATCTATCCATTCATTCGTCCATTTATCAACATATGTATCAATATCTATTCATAAATCTATCTTATTTCGCATCAATCTATCCGTCTTTCTTTCATCCATCTCTCCATCCATAAAATCATTCAGTCATTCATCTATCTTTTCAATCTTTCATTAATTAATCCATTCATTAATTCATCCATCCATCCTTCCATCAATCCATATTTTATTTATCTTCCTTCACAGAATCTCTACCATACGGTGATTTATAAATTGAGTAACTATAATAAAAAAAACATTAATAATAATAATAATAACATTAATAATATTGGCAATAATATTAATTAATCTTAATTAACAAAGGCAACGTAAATAAATATTATGATTGACCTTTGATCTAGCGGGCATGGTGAAGCGTTTGATTTAAGTTTACGAGTAGCTGATGATATTTCATCGCACGATGGCAGAGATGGAGTGCAATCGGATATAGCAAACGCTAACACCTTTCGTTACATTTTCAAAAAAGTTACTGACACTTGGGAGACTGATGTTGCTGGCGAAAAGGTTTTTCTGCATGTTTACCAAAAGCAGTCTCACAATTGAGTAGACATCTCTGATGGACCACTCGATTTTGCCAGTTTTGCCCTGTCTAGTTTGGATCTGATTAATTTACTCAGAGCACTTCTTTCGCTGGTGTGATTATTGTCGCTGTGATCAAGAATTCATGAGTGCTTCAATATTTTCTTGAGTTGTTTGATGTTGGTGTTATCGTTTGTTGATTTGTTTGGTTTCACCGTGCCGTATGTTTCGACAAAATGTCGGTAGATGGTGATTTGAAATTGAAGAGTGGAGCTGTCGATTCTAGTGATTTTGTTGAGGTAACTCAATTTGTGGTGAAGATATGCGCTTGTCTCTGCCCATTATTCGCGAGTCTTGGGTAACTTGATGCCTGGAAGAAGAGGGTGAAAAGTTGCTGTCGATGTATGCCAGTGATGGAAGGTTTGAGGTTCGTTGACTGTTCTGCCAATTTCATCAACCGAGCCGATTGGTTTGCAGGACTTGAACATTTTGCAAGATCTCCGATGCGTTATCAAACCTTTCAGACAGACCCTTGAAATGTTTCACACAGCAGCAAGGCAGCTTTTTTTCAAATTTATCCGCTGTGACATTGTTCATCAAAATATCATAGGATAAAGTTATATTGCCAGGATTAAGATCAGGTAAGACGTTACCGTCCGAATTGTTATTGGAAGATATATCATTTGAAGTATTGATTGATGAAATATTATCCGTTAAAACATCATAATTTATGACATTATCAAGTGAAATGTTATCCAAACTTGAATTTAAAATTTCACTGTTTAAGTTTGAGTCGATCGTCCCATGAAACGCTAGGTGTGTCTGTTAAGACATCGGAACTCCTTATAACAATAAGCACACTTCGCCATATTTAAAACTATTAAAACGAACTACTACACTAAAACAAATACAATTACCTTTAAATTACAATTCCATTTAACACTTAAAATAGAATATATATTCATAAAACTCGATATTCCCCTCACAACTGCATACCAAACTTAAATACATTAGAGAACTTTTTAAACTAGATTACAGCAATTAGACAGTAAGTCGTCTGAACATAGCTCTCATGTTCAATATCTGTTTATTAATAATATAATAATAATAATAATATAATAATTATAATAATAATATTATTATTTGGATTTTCCTCTTTCTCAGATAAGGACAAATATACGAGGCTCTGTTCCTCTGTCTATGTGACTGCTTATAGCGACTTCTTTGTTGACACTTTCAATCCGGGTAACAACAGTAATAATAGTTAATATAGTTATAATAGTAGTTGTAATAATAATAATTTTAGCTATAATATAGTTATAATAATAGTTGTAATAATAATAATTATAGTTATAATAATAATAATAGTTGTGATAATAATAATAGTTGTAATAATAATTATTATAGTTATAATAATAATTATAGTTATAATAATAGTTGTAATAATAATAATTATAGTAATAATAATAATTATAGTTTTAATAATAATAATAATTATAGTTATAATAATAATAGTTATAGTTATAATAATAATAATAGTTGTGATAATAATAATAGTTGTAATAATAATTATTATAATTATAATTATAGTTATAATAACAGTTGTAATAATAATAATTATAGTAATAATAATAATTATAGTTTTAATAATAATAATAATTATAGTTATAATAATAATAGTTATAGTTATAATAATAATAATAATAGTTGTGATAATAATAATAGTTGTAATAATCATTATTATAATTATAGTTATAATAATAGTTGTAATAATAATAATTATAGTAATAATAATAATTATAGTTTTAATAACAATAATAATTGTAGTTATAATAATAATAGTTATAGTTATAATAATAATAATAATAGTTGTAATAATAATTATTATAGTTATAATAATTATAATAATTATAGTTACTATTATTATTATTATACCTTACAAGGTAGGATAGTTCCCGACAGCGCTCTAGAACACTGCCAGTTCTACCCGCCAAGTACTTAAACAATATCAACAACAACAATAATAATAATAATAAATAATAGTAATAATAATAAAAGTAATTATACCAAAAGGAATGATAATAATAATAAAGGAAACATTTACATAGCGCCATACGCATGGCTGCATGAAAAGTCAACCTACCCATCTCTACCCCCAACCATCGTCTTTGACATTGGGCGGTACATACCCCTTCTCTCTCTTTTTCTGGCAAAACCCTCGACCAGTCTGATCACAAATTTTGAAATTTTGGGGACTCTTTTCAAAAGCTTTTTTTTTGCTGCTAATAATGCATGGTGCAGTGAAAAGATACCTTAAGATATGATAAGAGGAGATACCTTTATCAATACAGATGCATGATACAAAACCCGATGAAAAAAATATAACAGGACATTCTGAGGACTTTAATTAGAAGCAATTATAATTATTAATTATGTTAATTATTCATTAATTATATCGAAAAGCTATGACAAATCAGAGACCTGGAGGTCTCGAACTTTTATTTGGAATCAACTATAATTGTTATTTATGCTAATTATGCTAATTATTCATTAATTATAATATTACAATTAATTATGATAATTCAGAGGCCCTGAACTATAGGCTCTACCCCCAGAGCCAGATTCTAGATTGCTTCGAAGAATATTTGAAAGGTAATTTAAATAATAATAATTATTATTATAATAATTATTATAATTATAATAATAACTATAATAATAATTATGGTTCTTTAGTATTTTTAATTTTTCAAACAGCTACTGGACTTCAGGCACCTAAAAAAATACAAGAGGAGTTTGAGCGTTACAAAATGATAAGAGGTAAAGTGGATGAATGAATAAATGAATGAATGAACGAACGAGTGAACGAATGAACGAACGAGCAAACGAACCAACGAATGAATGAATGGATGTGTGAATGAATGAATGAACGAACAAACAAACGAACGACCGACCGAATAAATGAACGAACGAACGAATGAATGAACGAACAAACAAACGAACGACCGACCGAATAAATGAATGAACGAACGAATGAATGAACGAACGAGTGAATGAATGAACGAACGAACGAATGAATGAATGAATGAATGAATGAATTATAAAACATCACGATAGAAACTGCGGAAGAGGACGAGAGAGTGAATGAAAGGTTCAAAAAAATCGTGAAAGATATGGTCACCGAATTTGATGCAGGTTTAAATGAAAGAGTTAATGAATGAATGAATGAATGGATGAATGAATGAATGAATGAATGAATGAACCAATGAATGAATGAATCAATCAATCAATGAATGAACCAATGAATGAACCAATGGACGTGTGGATGGATGTATAATTAGATGAACAGAATATGAAAAAATTTAGAGTTAGTTAAATAGAATAGAACAATAAAGCGAAGGATTGAATTAATTGATTGATTGAATGATTGAATTGAATTGAATTTTACATTTTACAAATGAAATTGATTATAACAATGAATGAATGAATAAACGAATGAATGATTGAAAAAACTAACGAACAAACAAATGAATAGAGGAATGAATGAACAAATGAAAGAGAAAACTCAATTAATTACTTAATTAATTAATTTGAATGGGATATTGATTTGAACCAAAACAGCAAGTCAGCCGTACAACTCGTTCATGCAAGCTTCCAAGCCAATTTTTGACTGGTGCGATTGTAAGTAGACAACAACAACAACTACTACTACTGCTGCTGCTACTACTACTACTACTGCTACTACTACCACTACTGCTACTACTACCACTACTGCTACTACCACCACTACGACTTTTATTACAATGATAATTACTACTGCTACTACTACCACTACTACTACTACTGCTGCTGCTACTACTACTGCTACTACTACTACTACTACTACTACTGCTGCTACTACTACTACTACTACTACTTCTACTACTACTACTACTACTATTACTGCTACAGTTGATAAATAATAAGATTACTGATCACTATAATAATAATAACAATAAAAATAATAATTAACATAATTTATTCAAAAAGCCAGATTGATCTTATATCCGAGGTATCTCATGAAGCCGGCTGTCATTGCGCAAAACGTTTCATGTAAATTTGGCTTTTTATTTAATTTAATTTTATTCATTCATTCGTTCGTTCGTTCATTCATTTTTTCGTTCGTTCGTTCGTTCGTTCGTTTGTTCGTTCGTTTGCTTGTTAAGTAGTAGTAGTAGTAGTAGTAGCAGTGGCAGTAGTAGTAGTAGTAGTAATAGTATTAGTAGCAGTAGTAGTAGTAATAGTAGTAGTAGTAGTAGTAGTAGTGGTAGTAGTGGTAGTCTTAGTAGTGGTAGTAATAGTAGCAGCAGTTATGTATACAATTTTTTTCAGTATTATACGTATTTCAATCATAATAAAATTAATTATAATTAATTAATTAATTGATTGAAATATTAATGAGATAGTTAGTAACGCTTATGAAGAGATAGAGGAGAAGGACCTTGATTACACCGCCATACTTCAAGAGCAGCTGGATATTCTGAAAGGTTATTCTGAATGAATGAATGAATGAATGAATGAATGAATTAATTAATTAATTAATTAATTGATGAATGAATGAGTAATTCATATTTTTCTCCCTTCAAAGGAATAAAAAGTCCACCAATGTTAGGTAAGTAAAAAAAGTTGAACGAATGAATGAACGAATGAGTAAATGAACGAACGAATGAATGAATGAACGAATGAATGAATAAATTAATGAAGGAATAAATAATTAATTAAAACACTAAAATGAGTGAATGAATGTGTAACTAAATAAAAAATTCAAACCAAAAAATAAATCCAAACCATCCCCCAGCCAACGCAGACAAAGGCCAGAATGCCTGGAAGTACTACTTCAAGTACCGCAGCGGTCAGCTGAATGAATGGATGAATGAATGAATGAATGAATGGATGAATGAATGAATGAATAGATGGATGAACAAATGGATGAATGCAATGTTGGTAGTGTGGATGAATGGAGGTATAAAAAAAATGAATGAATTATCGGTGTCGACCTTGCAATTACGAATTATAAAGTAGTGAATTTTGAATTACCAGATAGTGAATTATAAAACGAGTGAACCATGAATTATTAAATAGTGAATTATAAAATAGTGAATTATGAATTACTAGATAGTGAATTATAAAAAGAGTGAATTATGAATTACTAGATAGTGAATTATAAAAGAGTGAATTATGAATTACTAGATAGTGAATTATAAAAAGAGTGAATTATGAATTACTAGATAGTGAATTATAAAAGAGTGAATTATGAATTACTAGATAGTGAATTATAAAAAGAGTGAATTATGAATTACTAGATAGTGAATTATAAAAGAGTGAATTATGAATTACTAGATAGTGAATTACAAAAAGAGTGAATTATGAATTATTATTATTATTGTAGGAATAAAATGCGGGATGCCAAAAATCATTGGAGAAATCGTCGACGTTGAAGCTTACGATAAACGTTGGATGGATTGAATGAATTAATGAATGAATGTAAAAATGAATGAATTAACGAATGAATGAGAAATGAATTAATAAATGAATTAATGAATGTAAAAGCAGATCGCAGATTAATACAAATTTCTATTTTTTTTTTCTCCGCAGAGTTCGTGTATCTCATGCGCAGACCTGAAAATGACGCCAACAGTAAGAAATACGAAAATATAAACACACACACACAAACAAACACACCACACACACCCACACATAAACACACACACAAACACACACAGACACTCACACACATTCACACACACAGCAAATCTTTCAAGTAAACCTTAAAAGTTCCAACTCGAGTTTTTTTTTTTTCAAAACATGTGCTGACAACCTCGTTGATGATCGTGATGAAGATGATGGTGGTTAAGATAATGAAGACGACGATGATGATAGTACTGATTAAAATGATGATGATGATAACGATCTTAATCATGATAATGACACTTTAAATTGGTGAGAAAAAATTTTAGAAATTAGATTCACACTGGATCAGAAGTTTAAAAATGACGAAATCAACTTCGAGGAAAAGTTGACCAAATTGAAAATCTTTCTGGATCGTCAGTACAATTAATTAATTAATTAATTATATTATATTATGTTATCATTAATCATAATTAATATTAATAATTATAATTTAATTATATTATATTATCATTGATCATAATAAATATTTAATAATTATAATTTAATTATATTATATTATCATTGGTCATAATTAATATTTAATATTATTAATTATAATTATATTTAAAAATCACAATTTAGTGGAGTTCGAAAAGTTGAGAGGCTGCTTAGCCAAAATCGGATCTCACCAAGGTTCATCATCGGCCGTTTAATTATAATATGTTAATATAATTATGTTAATTAGGGAGCTAATTAATATGCAAATAATGCTAATTTTAGAGACAGTCAATTATTATAAGCTATTTGGATTTGTTTGGTTATTATCGACATGTTAATTTCATCCTCAACGAAAATTAAAATTATTCATGGTTTAAATAATGAATAAAACAGTAACCAATTGTAACGGAACAAATTACAATATGTTAATTATCTAGCCAATCAAAATGCAAATTTCATTATTCGTTCATCTAATTATGATATGTTAATTAGCCGGGCAATAAGAACGTTTATTAAATGTTTTCTTTCATTCTATTTTTTCAGCGGAAAAGGGTGAATACGATGAAAATAATGATAGAGTGAATGAATGAATGAATGGATGAATGAGTAGATGAATGGATGGGTGGATGAATGAATGAATGAATGGATGAATGGATGAATGAATGAATGAATGAATGAATGAATGAATGAATGAATGAATGAATGAATGAACGAATGAATGAACGAATGAATGAATGGATGAATGAACGAATGAATGAATGGATGAATGAATGAATGAATGGATAAATGAATGAATGGATGAATGAACGAATGAATGAATGAATGAAAAATTGAGTGAATGAATTATATAAAAGAGGAGAATAAATGAATTTTCAGTGTACACGGACTCAAACAGCGCCGAGAAGAATTACTTGAACGGGGTCAAACTTCTGTACAACTACTTGCTCCACAGGAGAAGTAAGATCATCATCATCATAACCATCATCATCATCATAATCATCATCATTATCATCATCATCGTCATCATCACCGCAGATAATATGGTTCCAGTGTCAATTCTTGCTTTGGAGGTTTCCGACAGATACAATAATATTTACTGTGAGCTACGATGATGATGATGATGGTGATGATGATT
>NW_008703582.1:0-1170 GCF_000326865.2 Helobdella robusta
AAATAATAAGTTAACAATAAATATGAAAAAAACTCAGATGATTGTGTTTGGTCCAGTAAATTTTTTAAATTATAAAGAATCTTTCAAAATTGTAATAAATGGTTGTGACATCATTGAAAGTAAAGTAGTCAAGTTTTTGGGAGTCTTTCTGGATCAGAAATTATCCTTTCGGTCACACATAGACAACATCTGCTCAAAACTAGCCAAATCTATTTGTATAATAAACAAAATAAAGTTTTTCTTGCCGAGGAGATGCTTGAATATGCTATACAATGCCTTGTGTATGCCTCAGGTAACTTACTGTAATGTAGTGTGGTCAGGTGCATACCCCTCAGTCACCAGCTCAGTCAAAAAACTCATGAAAAGAGCAATTAGAGTCATCACCTTATCAACTAAATGTGAACATGCGCAATCCTTATTTAGATTAACAAACAATTTAAGTTTTGATCAAACATTCACATTTTGCACAATGATATTTGTATACAAGCAAGTTTCAAACCAGCTGCCATCAATTTTCGGAAACTACTTTGAACCTAGCAACAACGTGAGAAGACAGAAGTTTCTTCTTTCTTCTAAATCAAAGACGCATATTCTATTCAGTCACATCATAACCAGAGGTCCAAGAACATGGAATATGATGCTAAAAAAGGGCCTGCCAAATGAATCGCAACAACTATCTCAATTTAAAAAAAATTTGAAAAGCTTTATTATTAATAATACTATATAAAGTTGTTTTTATTCTAAAGTAGGCATATATGTGTGTCTGCGTGAGTGTATATGTACGTACATGGATAAAATTTATTTTGTTAATATTTGATTTATATATATTTGTTTATGTATGTATATATGGGTATGTATATGTATGTATATATATGTATTGTAAACTCAATTGACATTAAATTTTGTAACCAAATTGAATTGTAAACTTATAAATTCAAACTAACATTAAATGATTATTTAATGTAACATTGTTCTGTTGATCTCGATGATTTATATATGAGTATGTGTATGCGTAAATGTATGTGTATGTATATATATATATATATATATATATGTATGTACGTGTATATATATTTACAGAATATGACTTTAATTAAGCTAACTGAAAACATTTTTTCTAATTTTCTTACATCTGTTTTATTTGTGATAAGGTGGCTGTGCAAGATGAGC
>NW_008703582.1:4955-6351 GCF_000326865.2 Helobdella robusta
GTTGGCCAGATCAATAGGAATAATAAATAGGATAAAGTTTTATCTCCCAAAAAAATGTTTAAATCTTCTTTATAACGCCATCTGTCTGCCCCATGTATCATACTGCAACGTCATTTGGGCCAGTGCTTACCCATCAACTACCATGTCTGTAAAAGTTCTGATGAAAAGAGCAATGAGGATCATCACGCTTTCTCGAAAAGATGCTCACACACCTCAACTGTTCAAATTAACTAATAATTTAGATTTTGATAAATTAAATTTATATTTTACAGCCAATTTTGTATATAAACAACTATCAAACAAACTTCCTTCTATTTTCAATAATTATTTTATTCCGATATATAATTCCAGACGTCAATATAATATATTAGCAAATAAATCAAAAACATTCATACTTTTTTCTCATATCATTTGTAAAGGGCCAAGAATTTGGAATGCTATTTTAAAACATGGTTTTCCATTCAATAAAATTAATGAAGCAAATTTTAAAAATAAATTGAAAATTTATTTGTTGAATAATGACATTGAATGCTAACTGTTGCTGATCGCTAAACGAGCGGATGTATTTGTACAATTTTTATTTATTTATTTTATTATCTATCGCTTTAAATTCTAATTATTATATTGATTTCTTGATTGAGGAATTGGTTGATTGCTTTATTGATTGATCTCATTGGAAAAGTCGCATTTAATTTACTCACTTGAAAAAATCCCCAGACATCAGTATATAGTTTCTATGTATTTAATTACTGTGAGATCTACAATTCATGTCGTTCTATATGTTGCTTAAATATATAGATAACTATGTAATGTCTATCCCGTGTTTTTCTGGATAGATACCAAACATTGTTATACATAAACCGTGAACCATCGTACTAACAACTAACACCTGTTTTGCTAACATAGTTGAGTTCGTTAACTTACTAACAACTAACATCTAACATGCCACTCATAGATCATTTGGGGAAAATTTTTATTATTTGCTGAAAAACTTTTGTACGAACATAGAACATTTCTGTTTAGGTGGCCATACTAGATGAATTTTTTATAAATTCTATTATGGTCATCCTGCTTTCTTTTAATTTTTAATTTTGAGAAGCAAATAAAATTTCGTTTCGTTTCGTTTCGTATGTATGTATGTATGTATGTATGTATGTATGTATGTATGTATGTATGTATGTATGTATGTATGTATGTATGTATGTATGTATGTATGTATGTATGTATGTATGTATGTATGTATGTATGTATGTATGTATGTATGTATGTATGTATGTATGTATGTATGTATGTATGTATGTATGTATGTATGTATGTATGTATGTATGTATGTATGTATGTATGTATGTATGTATGTATGTATGTATGTATGTATGTATGTATGTATGTATGTATG
>NW_008703583.1:0-1113 GCF_000326865.2 Helobdella robusta
AAACGCATACTAATTATACAAAACTATATCCGGTGTCCAGATTTTGTGTGTCGGGACTCTGACGTAATCAACTCCGCCGTACTGGGTAGGATCCCAACGCATGTAGATATCGGTCCAACTCTAATTTGTAGTACGGATTCATTTTTATATTCAGACACACACACACACACGCACATAAACACACACACACACATATACTAACATATCGGCCCCAAACATTTGTCGTCAAAATTTGGTTTTTTTCGTCAAGATCGAGTAATTGTATTAAACCGATACCGAACTTTACCTCCATAACATCCGATATATTCCGAACCGGCCTACCGACAATACCGAGAGAATCGTAATTCCGAAGTAACTGCTTAATCAGTAACTTCTCCTTTGATAGTGGCTTGCTACTAAGTTTAGCATAACTTTTTGTATTGGCATTCGTAAAATGTTTAGTATTAGGACTAGTATTTTTGTCATTTTTGTTAATGACACTCTTACTATTCTTGCTCAAGTATTGTAATTTTTTTGGGGGTAATTTATTCTTTTGTTGTTGCAGTTGCTGTTGCTGCTGCTGTTGTTGATGCTGCTGTTGTTGGTGACGTGACGACAACAACGACGACGACGATAACAACAACGATGAAGATGATGATGACGATGATGACGATGATGACGACGATGACGTCATCCTTCGCGACTTAATTGATGGCGCGTTGATCGCTAGTGTAACAATGGTGAAAAATTGTTATTAATAAAAATATTAATTGGATAAAAATTAAAAAAAAAATAAATGAATAAATAAATAAATGAAAAAATAAATAAAAAAATAAAATAAACACTATGTCGATTCGTTGGAAAGGCAAGGGATGCATTTTTGATGAAATTTGATTAATGTTCACAGAGTTAAGCATGATCATCACTCAGATGATCTCCATGTATGTTTGCATGCATGTGTACATGTGTGTGTCTGTGTGTGTATGTGTGTATGTGCGTGTATATATGTGTGTATGTGCGTGTATATGTGTGTGTATGTATGTGCTATTCGGTTTCTAGTTTTAGATATAAATGAACTTTAGTACATGCAAATATTTGTTGACATATACACACATATATATAGTACAGAAAGAG
>NW_008703583.1:5222-6350 GCF_000326865.2 Helobdella robusta
CCTGTGAGTTATGATGATGATGATGATGATGATGATGATGATGATGATGATGATGATGATGGCGATGATGATAGTGATGATAGTGTTGATGATGATGATGAAAAAGAAGAAGAAGAACAAGAAGAAGAAGAAGAACAAGAAGAAGAGAAGAAGAATAAGAAGACGAAGAAGAAGGTGGTGGTAATCCTCCAATAAAATGATGATGATCATACGGATGATGATATAGACAAACCAAACGTTATAGCGAGGATGATAAGAAGAGGGTTGGTTATATCGGCCATAATGATAGAACAACAACAACAACAATAACAATAATAAACGACAACAACCTTCACTTTTTAGTCTGGACAAAACTTTATTCAATTGGACGAGTAGTCGCGAACCTGGCGAAGAAATTTTAAAATAATCTTTTGGAGATAATACATACATGTTCTCTCTCTCTCTCTCTTTCTCTTTCTCTCTTTTTATATATATTTAATAATTAGCAATATAATTATAATATAATATTATTTTATTATAATTCCGACAAATACCTTCCAGCACATCCAAATGGTATTTCATATTAACTTATCAACAAAAATCAAATCAACTAAATCGCCTTGTCTTTTTGGTTTATCTTTTTTACTTTCTCTCTCTATTTCTCCCTCTTTTTTTCATTCTTTCGCTTTTTCTTTCTCTCTTTCTCCTTTTCTTTATTATTAATGTAATTAATGTAATAATTATAATATTATGTTATAATTTATAAATGGAACCTTTTGGGACTGCCAAGGCAAATTTTTCGTCCATGAGAAATTTATCCACGACCAGCAAGTCGCATGGCGGTTGTCTGGAGACATAGTCGCCAATTGTGTGTGGAAGGATAAACGCATAGTTGTTGTTGATGATGTTGCTGTTGTTGATGTTGATGTTGTTGTTGATGTTGTTGTTGTTGATGTTGATGTTGTTGTTGAGGTTGTTGTTGATGTTGTTGTTGTTGTTGATGATGTTGTTGTTGATGTTGTTGATGTTGTTGTTGCTGTTCATACTGTTGTTGTTATAACAGATTGTAAGAATGGCGTTTCGTTTTGTGACGTTTGATACGGTGTTGTTGATGTAGATGTCGTTGGACGTGATTGTTGTTGCTGTTTG
>NW_008703584.1:0-1345 GCF_000326865.2 Helobdella robusta
GCCACTTTCGCGCGTCAAATCTCCTTCATGGCGGGAAAATTAATTGCTTCTCTGGTCACAATAACGTTGTCGTTACTTAATGGATGTATGTTCGTGTGTGTGTACGTGTGTGTGCGCTTGTGTGTGCGCTTGTGTGTGTGCGTGTATCTATATACCTGTGTATATCTGTGTGTGTGTGTGTCTGTTTGTCTGTGTGTGCGCACGTGTGTGTGTGTCTACGTGTGTGCGTGTGCGCGTGTGCGTATATCCGTATGCCTGTGTATTATATCTGTGTGTGTGCGTGTGTGTGTCTGTGTGTTTACTGGTGTGTGTAATGTGTGTTGTATTTTTTTTTGTATCTTTACGTTTTGTTCACTCATTCGTAATGTTAATTCTATCAAGAGTCTTTGTTCTATTGGGAAATTTGTTACCGTTAATAAAATATTCTATTTATTTAAATTTATAGAAACAATAGGAAGTATTTATTAAGAAGTTAAAAGTTCGCCTGGTTCATTTTATTTCAAATTGTTCTTTTGTTCGCCTATCCACTATTTTGTTCGTTTATTTAAAAATTTTTCATTCATTCATTCATTCATTCATTCATTCATTCATTCATTCATTCGTTCGTTCGTTCGTTCGTTCGTTCGTTCCTTCATTCATTCATTCCTTCATTCATTCATTCATTCATTCATTCATTTCATCTTTAGTTCCTTGTCTTTTTAATTTCTAGTATTTCGTCCGTCCATCCATTCATCTACAGACTCGTTCATTAACTTATTCGTTCGATCATTAATTAAATAATTAGTCAATTAATTAATTCATTCATTTATTCATTCACTCATTCATTCATTCATTCAGTATCCGGTTTTGAGCCATCCTTCGATGTTCCTATACTCAATGTCACGGTAATAACAGGCCAAGTAGCATTACTACCTTGCTCGATTGATCACCTCGGAAAACATAAGGTATGTATGTTTGTATGTTTGTTTGTTTGTATGTTTGTTTGTTTGTATGTTTGTATGTTTGTTTGTTTGTTTGTTTGTATGTTTGTTTGTTTGTTTGTATGCGTGTTTGATGCATGTGTATTTATGCGTATGTGTGTTTGTTTTGATGGTATGTATGTTGTACGTTTGTTTGTATACAAACACATACATACATACATACATACAAACAAACAAACAAACACACACACATACAAACACACAAACTCGTCAGTTATCATTTAGGTTGAAAATGCAATTTTTTTTATAGATACCAACGACTGTACTAAAAACTTCTGAAAAAAAATAATAACAATAATAATAATAAACAACAACAATAATAATAATAAACATTAATAATAATAATAAATTACGATAATAATAAG
>NW_008703585.1:0-782 GCF_000326865.2 Helobdella robusta
ACTTCTGTTCTATTACTTCTTCATCACTTCCACATTTAAAAGCAGATCTCAAGACCCATCTGATTGACTGTTTGTGAAATTCATCGAGGAGCACTGTTGAACATTGTGGAATGGCACTTTAGAAACTAATTGACTAATTGATTGATTGATTTATCCAAGTATTATTAGTTTCTAATGGAAATCATTTCCTTGTACTTTGCCATACCCAAAAATCTCAGACAAATTCCAGCTCTAAAACCTACAAAAAATTTGTTTCCCCAACAAGCTGACCCTTTTTAAGGTTGAAGTATTATAAATTAAAACGATACCCTTATAAAAAAAAACCTGTGTGTATACATACATGGGCAAAACTTTACATTAGCGCCCCAGTGCAAACGAAATTGGAGATAATAAGTGGAAGTGAGAGTGGGTTAAAGCGTAAATATGTCTAAAAGTGAATTGATGTTAAGACTATTAATTATTAGAGTTATAAAATGATTTATGATTTAAAGTGAAAAACTGAAAATAATTTGTAAATATAGTAAAATAAAACATCTTTTTAACAGTCACCAATTATTTAATAACTTTGTAGCGTTAAAATCGTAACTTTCGTATGCTTTTAAAGAGAAAGTTTTTACATTGTAGGCATTAAAGTGAACTCACATGCTTGCATGGTTATGTGCAGTTGACATTAAAATGAACTTCCATGCATTTATTTGCATGAATTTTAAGATATGAATCTTAACATGAAGCATTAAAATAAACTTCCATGCCTTTATTTGCACGTATTTTAACATGTATAT
>NW_008703585.1:2674-44558 GCF_000326865.2 Helobdella robusta
GCAATAGTAAAAAGGTCAGTAGCCATGCAATAATAATACTTATTCAACGAGTTCGTACAATTACACCTACTTACATTACTTATACTTGCACGCACACGCACGCGCACATACACACATACATAAGCTACATAAGCACGTACATGATGATCGTACGATCAACCAACATATGGAAGGAAGTTTTTTAAATTTTATTAAATCACTTTGTTTTTAAGATTTATTGAAAGATAAGTATTATTGAAACGGGATTGGTAATTCGGAACGAAACCGTTTGGGGAAATGACGTCATTTTGAAAATAGTTTCACAGTACGTTAGTGAATTAGCCGGAATAAACATTGTATTCGATTCCTATAAATAGATATCTATGTGTAGTTATTAAATATATATATATATTTATACATTTAAATTTTACAATTAATGTGAAGTAAGGTGTGTGGAGTCAAATTATTTTGAATTCTTTCGGAATAATTTGATTTGAACTGCGCGCGTACATACATATGTACATACACATGTAACATTGATTTCTGTTGGTTTTATAATGAAGTTATATAAAATATATATATAAAAAATTTAGAATTTATGTATACAAATAATTACCAAAATTATATGTTTACCTAAAAAGAATTAAAGCAGTTCCAACCAGTCAATCAATCAGAATGTTTCGAAGTTTGAGTAGCTCTGTTGTCAAGAATGTATATTAGTGCATTACATAAAATCAAAAATCAATAACATTGAAACAATAAAATTTTTACAGATGTTAATGATTGAATTGATTGTATGTATAATATATAAAGGAAATGAACTAAAAGATATACATTTTTACATTTTTATGTAAAAAAGGAGTGATCTCGATTAAATTTGAATTCAACTATCTAAACGTATACACACACTCGAACCTTCCCATCAGGAAGTTCGTAGGCGGTCATGGAATTCATTTTAGTATAGTTAACATATTGTTGTTAAACACATATAACAATGTTTTCTATACATTAAATAAAGTTTTTTAATGATGTCAATGATTGAAATGATAAGAATATATGAATGGAACTGGTATAAATAGGAGCCGAAAATGCGTTGAAATCCGACCGGGCGCTTTAGGGCATTCCCTTAGCGCCTGGTCCCTTTTTTTATTTCCTTATTCGTTACTTATTATTACTAGATTCATTCATTTATTTTATTCGTTACTATTATTTCCAGATTTATTCGTTTATTTTATTCGTTACTTATTATTTCTAGATTTGTTCGTTTATTTTATTGTTATTATTATTGCGCGGTCATACATACACGCACACACACACAAACACACACACATACATACATACATGTATTCGTTTTTTTGTTTGCTAGATCTTTTATTCTCTTTTCTTTACTTTTTTCTTCGTAATTGTACAAATAGGTAGGATTAATTCGTAAGTTGAGCTAATTGAACATAGGTAGGTGAGTTAATTTAGTGAACGTAGGTAAGTTAGGGACTCTATTCTTTCATTCTTACGTTCTAGTTTATTTGTATTGTATTGTTTTGTATTGTTTTTTGTTCAACACAACACCAACAGCAGCAATCAAACACAACAATCAACACAATATTATTTTCGTTATATTTTAGTTAAGTTTAGTTAAGTTGTTTATTATTTCTAGACCATTCGTTACTTATTATTACTAGATTTGTTCGTTTATTTTATTCGTTACTTATTATTTCTAGATTTATTCGTTTATTTTATTCGTTACTTAATATTTCTAGATTTGTTCGTTTTTTTATTGTCATTATTATTGCGAGCATACATACACACACAAACATACACATACATACATACACACATACATACATACATACATACATACATACATACATACATACATACATACATACATACATACATACATGTATTCGTTGTTTTATTTGCTTGATGTTTTATTCTCTTTTCTTTACTTTTTTCTTCGTAATTGTACAAATAGGTAGCATTAATTCGTAAGTTGAGCTAATTGAACATAGGTAGGTGAGTTAATTTAGTGAACGTAGGTAAGTTAGGGACTCTATTCTTTCATTCTTACGTTCTAGTTTATTTGTACTGTATTGTTTTGTATTGTTTTTTGTTCAACACAACACCAACAGTAGCAATCAAACACAACAATCAACACAATATTATTTTCGTTATATTTTAGTTAAGTTTAGTTAAGTTGTTTATTATTTCTAGACCATTCGTTACTTATTATTACTAGATTTGTTCGTTTATTTTATTCGTTACTTATTATTTCTAGATTTATTCGTTTATTTTATTCGTTACTTAATATTTCTAGATTTGTTCGTTTTTTTATTGTCATTATTATTGCGAGCATACATACACACACAAACACACACATACATACATACACACAAACATACATACACACATACATACATACAACAACATACATACATACATACATACATACATACATACATACATACATACATACATGTATTCGTTGTTTTATTTGCTTGATGTTTTATTCTCTTTTCTTTACTTTTTTCTTCGTAATTGTACAAATAGGTAGGATTAATTCGTAAGTTGAGCTAATTGAACATAGGTAGGTGAGTTAATTTAGTAAACGTAGGTAAGTTAGAGACTCTATTCTTTCATTCTTACGTTCTAGTTTATTTGTATTGTATTGTTTTGTATTGTTTTTTGTTCAACACAACACCAACAGCAGCAATCAAACACAACAATCAACACAATATTATTTTCGTTATATTTTAGTTAAGTTTAGTTAAGTTGTTTATTATTTCTAGACCATTGGTTACTTATTATTACTAGATTTGTTCGTTTATTTTATTCGTTACTTGTTATTTCTAGATTTATACGTTTATTTTATTCGTTACTTATTATTTCTAGATTTGTTCGTTTATTTTATTGTTTTTATTATTGCGCGGTCATACATACACCCACACATACACCCACACACACACATACATACATACATACAAACATTTATTCGTTGTTTTGTTTGCTTGATGTTTTATTCTCTTTTCCTTACTCTCTTCGTAATTGTACAAATAGGTAGGATTAATTCGTAAGTTGAGCTAATTGAACATAGGTAGGTGAGTTAATTTAGTGAACATAAGTTAGGGACTCTATTCTTTCTTTCTTACGTTCTAGTTTATTTGTTTTGTATTTTGTTCAACACAACATCAACAACAGCAATCAAACACAACAATCAACACAATATTATTTTCGTTATATTTTAGTTAAGTTGTATATTATTTCTAGACCTTCGTTACTTATTATTTCTAGACTGTCGTTTTATTATTAACCCCCTCATGAACGGCTGCCTTGACGTGGCGGGGGGGCTTCTCACTAAATGCCGTTCAAGTTTGTGCTTCTTGTTTGTTTTCTTAAAAATGCGATTCTCTATCTTTATTGTTGTTTCATTTTTCAGCGCACTCTCAAACATGGGTTACATCAGCATTTGCAACGAATTACTCATCCTATTTATTAAATTTTATTTGATGTTTTTTTAATCATTCAGGTCACAATCATCATCATCGATATTGCAATGAAATCAAATTGAGAATTTTTTAAATTTTTGAAAATAGTATCTTTATTCATTTTATACTGTTTGTTAAAAGCATGGATATATCCATGGTTAAAAGCTATGCAGTTTTATAAGCGAATAAATCCAAGGAAGTCAAATAGTTCGACCTGAAAAATAAATATCAAATTCACTTTTAAATTAATATTTTGAATTATCATTTGGAACTAGCGCCGGATTTAAAATTTTTAGGCTAGTTTTCAGGGTTTGAGTTTATTTTACTGTTTTTATTTTTATATTTTGTCACTAATTATCAATTCTTTAAAACTTATTATCATTGCCACTACCTTCCGAATGTAGTACATTATCTTTTCTAATCTATCTATTCTATTGCTATCTAATCTACTATTAGTATTTTAATTTTTAATCTATTTATCTATCTACCTATCTATTTGATAGATAATTTGTTGTTATTCATATTGTATTGTGATAATATTGTTATTTGAGATTTTGTATGCAGATGATTTAGTCTTGATGGCTGATAGAATGGAAGAATTGCAGTTAAAATTTGACAGATGGAAAAGTCAAAAAGTGTTATTGAAAAGAAAGGGTTGAAAGTCAAAATTGGTAAGACGAAGGTAATGGTGAGTGGGGAAGGTGCGGATCCTATATATTGTTAACCCAGCAGCGGTTAAAAATGTGTAAGGCATCAGTGAAATTTTGCATGATGAAACGATTCATTTACTTTGATATACAGTCGCAGTTAGCAAAATTTTGCAAAAATGTGTTTTTTTTTCTTGAGTTCATTTGTTATTGTGAAATCTCTAATAAAATAAATTGTTTAAATGAAGCGAAGTGAGTTTCATTGAACAACTAATTGAACATTAAATTCGTGATTGATGATTTTAAACACCAATGAGGAGTTAAAATGAGCAAAACATGTTAATTGGGAAATCACCAAAAAAAAATTGAATGTTTTTAACGATATGATGAAATAAATTTTATAACAATGTTCTTTCTTGCAAGATGATAGCCATAAAATTCAAATAAATTAATTATTCAATATAATTATTCAATAAACCAACCATTCGACCAATAATCCATCAATCAATGATTTAATCACCGATAACTACAATTCTAATTCAATTTGAAGTGTGCGTTGAGAAACTGCAAATCATGCTTATCACATGAATCCAACAAATCTGTGCTGCCCAACAAGGACAATGCCATCCTTAAACTGGACCAGATGATGTTGCCGTTTGAAGCTGTCTTGGGTCCTTTTGTTTGGTCTTTCAACGTTAGAGCAGAAAGGAAATGTTCAACGGCCTCCCTGTCAAGTTTAATTGGTTCATTGGTTGAAAATATCAAATCTATTAAAACCAACAATAACAAAAGTATTAATCAGCAGATCATTCAATCAATAAAACAATTATATATTTGACCTATACGCCCCTAAATTGACGCATGCGACTCCGAGATTGAATCTGGTCCTGACGTAACCGGGCCGAAGATTGAGGGCCTGGTGATACGCTGTTATAGCTTGCTCGCTCATCTGGCCATTGGCGAGTGTGGCTCCTAATTTGTTCCACAGCATGGAGTCCTCGGGTGGTGGTGGCAGCGGCGATTCAGAATGACAATAACGATGTTGGCAACAAAAAAATACACATCAACTCATTGAAGATCAAACGGTTGAATAATCAATTTACAATTCAATAAGTCAACTGGTTAATTGATTGATTTAATGAATACCTCAGGAGCAACTTGCAGAGCCGTTTTAAAGCAATCAACTGCCTTCTTATATTCACCAGTCAAATTGAACAGCACACCCATTCCAATCTGAAAGTTTTTAACCAAGCCTATTATTTCTTATCTATTGATTATAAATATCATTAATTCCATGAATTATGTAAAACTGATTATGTTACTGCTAGTAATAAATAGATAAAAAATCTATTAATATAACCTGCACATCGGGATCAATATGATTGGTCGACATGTGCACAGCTTCTAGGAATAGATCGAGCAGTTCTGTATGACTTCTTACCATTAATAATTTAGCAATATTATTAAAATCGTAATTAATAACCATGTTAATAACAACAAAAGAGTCAACTCTTTCGTCCGGTTAACCTTCATTTACCAACGTTTTACTTTTTCATTTTCCACATTAAATTGTAAACAAAATTGAAAATAATTAATGTTGTGACTGAAAAATGCATAGCATATTATTACTTATTACTGCTTTCAGCAATTTCATCATTTTTCTTTTGACCAATGAGAGATGAGTATTTATGATGTCTGGCCAGCCAATCACGTATTTATTTTATTCGTTACTTATTATTTCTAGATTTGTTTGTTTATTTTATTGTTATTATTATTGCGCGGTTACACATACACTCATACACACATACATTCGTTGTTTTGTTTGGTTAATTTTTTATCCTCTTTTCCTTTTTCTTCGTAATTGTACAAATAGGTAGGATTCATTCGTAAGTTGAGCTAATTGAGAGTTTAAAATATCATTAGTTAAGTTAGTTAAGGTAATTGAATTGGTAGATAGGATTATTTGTATAAAGCAAGCAATTTGAGATGCAGGCAACGCTAACCTTTCTGATGAGAATCTTTTCTTTCCCTGTCTTTCTTCATCAACACGGGCTGTGTTTCAACAACAATCTCGAGAACTGGCACCAGTTTTGGGGGATAATGTAGGAACCAAAAGTCATTCATCATTCTACCTTTGTCAAATGAACGATGAATAGATTTTTTTTTACTCTCTCCATTATTTTAAGATATCATTTATTTGCCATTGTTTTCATTTTATAAATTTTTGCTTCTAAGAAGCATTATTCAAGACAAACACTCACGCGTACTCTTTATATTACTTATGATGATGGTGGTGTGGGAAGAATCAGCTCGTTGGCTAGTCGCGTGACACTAGTTCAAATGCCAATTGAACATAAGGAACTGAGCTGAGCCAATTAAATATAGGTAAGTTAGAAAATGAGCTGAGTCAATTGAATATAAGTAAGTTTTTACAGAATGAATGATTAAATGAGAAATAAAAACGCTTAAGAAAATTTTACAAATGAATATTACTCTAGTTAAGCGTCTCATGATTTTTTTAAAGAGTAATCCATAAATTAATTTTTATACGTACCCTGTTTACATTTGCACTATTTTGTTGAAGTTGACTGTTAAATAAAATAAATGTTGGGATCGGTTTTTCCAGTTGTCTCCGAATGAAACATTATGCAACACAATTCATCGTTCATTTGTTGAATTTTTCTTGCGTGTTGGTTATTTACTATTTAGGTATTTATTGGTGTATCACTGTCTGTATGTATCAGTATGTGTATTCTATCTATTCTACTACTATTAATAAAACTATTGTATGTGTATTATTTTATTTATATATAATTATATATTATATTAAAATTAATTATTTTTGGTTTTTTGCAGTTTCCATTGTAAATTCTTGATATGGACGACACTGACATAATTAGCAAATGGTTCTTATATTATATTTTTATTATATCTTCATAAATAATAAATATATAAATTGAATTTAAATATAAATAAAAAATAACATTAATTAGTCTAATAAACTAAAAGAGTCTAGGTAACTAAGTCTCTTTGTACTCCAGCTAGCTAATCAATCAATCTTCGTTTTGCATCCAGAGACCCGGTTTCCCGAGGTAGGATGTTACTCCAGCTAGCTAGAGTGTATTTTATCTATTCAAAACTAAAACTTACTAAACTTAAACTTACTAAACTACTAAACTAAATGAAATTAAAGTAAGTTCATATTCTAAAATTAATTATATATAAAAATAGATCTGATATAGTAGTGAGTTAAATATATTATTTAATTAATCTAATTTTTACATATTTTTATTGTTATTTAATGGATTAGTTAAAATTTATAATTTACATGATATCAAAATGGAAGGAGTGAAGAATTGGAAGCTTTTTTATTAGAAAAAGATTTAATGATAACAAGAGAGAACCTCTTAAATGTGACAAGATGTAAACCATTGCCTGCACGTCTGAGAGCTGCTGTCTGGAAAGTTCGTTGGAAAGATGATGATGGTGATGGTGATAATGATGAAATGTTGCATTAAATTGATTAATGTCTTTGATGATTTAATTCTGGATGACATTGATATCAGTGTAAGTGTTGGTTAAAAACTTTGTAACCTTTAGCTTTAGCTCTATTTAATAATTCAAAAATTGATTCGGCTAATAATTTGCTTATTAAAAATTTTTTTCAACAACCTTAACAACACTCATCAACAAATATTGATTGATTCCTAATTGAACGACTACTTCCGAAGTATTGCCTGGATGTTCAAGATATCAATGATGAGCCTTTCAACTCATTCGATGCAGTATACGACCTGCCACAACAAGAAGCCATCAGAGCTGATTGCAAATCAATTGCTGGTTGGTTGGTTGGTTAGCCAGACATAACATTCATTCATTCATTCTGTAATGTCTTTTGTTCTGGATAGAACCATTTAATTTGTTTTTATTTCATTCATTTTTTCGAGTTGATCATTGAACTTTACTCCCCTTATTTATCATTCATTCATGCTATAACAGTAGTTAATTAATCAATTTATCAAGCAGATATAAATTAATATAATTCTTACTGACGTGATTGTAGAAAAAAACAATGATGGTGATGGTGATGGCGGAATTGGTGATGATGATGATTGCCTCTCATTGCAAAGTGAGCTTGAAAGCATAATAACCCATTACTGCAAGAGTCGACGAATAACTTACTCATCGGACCTGCTTTGGAAGGTCATTTTAAAAGTTTTACTGAAGGTGCAAGGACTTCGGAGAGCCCAACTTTACAATGTTTTTTCTGTCATTCTTGACAAGTTCATTTTCACGTTGGTTATGTTGGTGATGATTTGATGGTGGTGTGTTAAACATGTTGATGGAATGATACAATGATGATGGAATGATAATGTGATGATTATGGAATGATACAATGATGATGATGGAAGGATACAATGATGATGATGGAATGATAATGTGATGATGTTGTTATCAAATCTTATGGGATATTCATAATGTTGCTTGGACATAAATTTTAACATCTAATATTTTGGTTATATACTGCTATTGTTCTAGAAAGATGAAATAAAACTTAATTAAAATATTCATCATATTTATACTATGTTGAAATGTGGCAGGAGTATGTAATAACCTACTGCAAAACTTTAATTTATTTATAAAAACATTCCCACAGGCCTTCCCCGACCAATCAAAATGCTTATCATTTATTTAGACTCCTCCTACTTTACCATGATCCTTACTTGTGCCAGTTTCTCGATACCAAAAAAATTGCCCCTGAAAACTATGCAAATGAATGGGTTGATTGATCGATTGGTTGATTTAATTATTCATTCAAATAAGACCCTTGTTCATTGTAATAGTTATTGTTCATTGTTGCAATTTTATCGACCCAGCAATAATATATAAAATGGTTACATAATGAAGATAGTAATCCTAAAGTTAACGCCATCACGACAGTTCTGCTCTTTATTCTCGAAGGACTGCCTGCTGGAAGTGAGCCTGAACGTTTGGGATGTTTATTTCCAACTGAACGATCCTTTCTTCATATTCTTTCTGGTCCTCGTCATCGTCATCAATGCGAGGTGCTTGCTGGGCTGGTTGCTGGCTGGCTGGCTGCTGCTCCAACTTATCTGCTTGAAGATGAGATGCTCTGTGAACGAACGATAGAATGAATGAATAATTGGATGAATGAAATAAAAATGTGCTTCGACAGATGGATAGAATAATTTTATTTTTACTTATTCAGAGATCAGATTGTGTGCATGGTTGGAGAGGACAGAACAGAAATAATTAGTTCGTGGTTTTAATTTTTTCGCCAATCAACGATTTTAATAATAATTATTATTTTTATTATTGACCTATTTATTGACTGTACAACGAATGAATGAGGGAACGAACGAAACAGATAGATTGGGCAGCTTTGCAAGTGCATTGGAAGCAGAGGACGTTGAGGATTTGTGTTCGCTTGGTCAGTACTATGCCTCCAAGACTCCTGCATCGTTCAAAATTGTTCGTGGTGATGATGGTGATTGTGATGATGACGTTGATTGTATTGATGATTAAGATAACGAGTAATTTCCATAGAATGGATATACAGAGCAAGTTGGCATGAGCGAATCATGTTTTTTACATCACCAAAAGAATTCATGGTTTCTCAAATATAATGAACAAAATTAAGCACAAATTTAATCATGGGACTAAAATACAAAGTTACACCAGGTCCATTCTTCCTCATCTGAATTAATGACAACATCATCTGAGAGAATGAAATAATTTTCTAATAAACAATTTACTGAAATATCAGAAACGATTTTTTTACGTATATTTTAGAACGTCAGCAGACTGATTACAACGCAGTTTTGTTTTGTGTTCCAAAGCATCATCTATCCAGCAATTAAATTTTTTTAGCTCAATCATTATTTGTACATAAGTTTAAAAATGGTGTTCTGCACGTTTATATCAATGTTTTTTTAATTTGCTCATGCCAGCCATACAGTAAATACGTAACAAAAATCAACTTCTTGCACCGACTCGGCAAGGTTAAATATCGAGCGTAACTTCGCCTTTCATGCTGCTCCTGTTTTATTGGACAACACTGCTCCTTCCTAAATCAGAAACTTTCATAATATTAGGCTATTTAAGAAAAAACTTGAAGTTTCGGCCGCAAATTACAAACCACTATTCAGCTTCGTTGCTGATTTGTGCTTAAGAGATAGATGTATGTTTGATTTGTTTTGGCTCAACGTAGCATGGTTGTAGGTGTTCTGATTGTTTTTTAAGAATTTGTTTTTCATTTTGTTCAGGCTTATGAAGTAAGCCTGAACAAAATGAAAGTAAGCAATGAAAATAAATAAAAAATAAAATTATAAATTTTGATAATTTTATTTCAAATTAAGTTGTTTTTACAGGTCTATCAGCACCTAGTTCGTTCATCTTCTTTTTCCTCTTTACCGTCATTGCCATCTTGCTCCATCTCCCCATCAAACCAGCCCTGCAATAAACTTGTCAGTTCATTATGTTTGGAGCTACCAGCATCTGAAATTCTGAAAGGTCTGCAGGGCCGTCCAACCATCACAACTGTTCATTCATCCATTGAACAGGTTCTTCTTATCAGATACTTGTTGTTAATTTATATAATAATAATAATAATGATAATATGGTAAAATAATAAATGTTAATTGTAGAGGATATATTATATAATTTTCAAACAAAAATAAATTAACTTGGTTATTGATTCCTATTTACTTCAAAACTTGTTGAGTAATATTTTGTCTGCTCTTAAAAAAGTAGTAACTGTAAATAAATTTCTATTGGTTACAGAATGAGCCAATCAAATTTCTGATCGTGGATTGTAGGTCAGCAGAGCATTACAAATGGGGTCATGTATCCAATTCGTTTCACCTCAATGCACATTTGGTTGGTTGGATGGTTGGTCGGTTGGTTGGTTGTAATATGATGTTCTTACTGAAATCATTGTTTTAGTAAGTCGTCGAGGATGCTGTGTTTTTTGGACGACAAAAAAGATTGAAAACATGAAAAAAGTTCATATGGTGTTTGTTTGTGTATTCCCACGCGCACACACACAGCTCTGCGTGTTCTGCTATTTATCCCCTGGGCAGCTGCTTGATTGATTTTAATTTAAAACAACCTCTTTATATATTTTTGTTCACCATTAGCATTTTACATAATTTTTTCACTGATGTTCATTTCTTTCCTGTTGGCAGATGCTACAAAATCCAAAGGAATTTCTTTCAAAAGTTAACTCACTCCTATTTCCTCATAACGCCGACAAAAGCAGTGAGGATGAAGTCACAGGTGTCCCTTATAAACAAATAACAATACTGTTATTTCATATAATAACGAATGAATAACATTGCAGATATAACATTTCATATAATATAATAAACGATTATGAATAATAACGATGCAGATGTTCACAGCAACCACAACATATCACTCCCTGATGGCAAGCATATCTGCTTTGTGGGCTATGGTGATAAATACAAGGAGGATGATGACGATGGTGATGACGATTACGAAGAAAAAGATGATGATGATGATGGTGGTGATGGTTATATGAACATGGTCGTTGCTCACTTCCTTCACAAACACGTGCAGTATGTGTCTGTATGTAGGGGTGGATACCAGGGTTAGTAATGTTGTCGATGTCAATGGCGATGTCTACTTCATTATTCTTTGTTATTCTCACTTCAGGCCTTCACAACTGGCTAGTGAGCAGCAACATGATGGAGCACATTGTAGGACACAGCTACAACAACTGCTCCGCCTGTACGAGAAATAATAAGAATAAAAAAAAGACTAATAATAATAATAATAATAAAGAGCATGCTTCTAGTAGCAGTGGCAACCTAATTGCATCCATGCATATGCCTAACATACCCGTTTGTGGTGGTGTTAAGATGGTGATGATGATGATGATGGTGTGTTGTTGTCAGTGGTGTGTGATGGGGATGGCGTGAATATTGATGAAATTAACTGTTATTAAGATAAATATGACTAAAAATTGTGATTGGCGTAATTACAAAATAATGATGGTCATAATATTAGTGACAAAACAACAACAATAATAATGATGATGATGAATTAATAGGTAACGGAAGCCATGGAAAAGATGACAAAGTTGTCATCAGCACTTAAGTTAACGTCCGCAACGCTGAAAGATAAAGTGATGACGTACATAAAGAACGAACAACAATCATCACCATCATCATCGTCTTCATCATCAGCTGCTCTCCATAGGTCGTTTGCAGTTCAATTTTTGCTTTCATATCCATATTTATTGGCGTCATGCAAATAATTGTTGGCAAATGTTTCTTTGGACTGCAATATTGACACACCCATGAACACGCACTGCACACATCCATAAACAGTTTATACAATGATCAAACTTATTAAATTATAGAAGAATAATTAAATAATTGAAACATGGTACAGACACGTTAGCAGTGCAGATAATGCGGGCAGGAGGTACAGGAATATTGCGTCTGTCTTCACCATTGGTGACGAAGACGATGGTGAGGATGGTGATGTTGAAGATGGTGATGGTGAAGATGGTGATGAAGGTGATGGCAATGGCTTTTATGACGGGTCTGGTAATGGTAAATGATTGTGTTGGATTTGATGATGATTACGAAACTGAATAATCAAAATGAATAGTTATACCACTGCATAATAATAATAATAATAATAATAACATTATTCATCTTGGATCATCATCGCCAGCAGAAGATCATAACCACGTGACATCATCGGAAGAGGAAGTGAAGGAGGTAGTGTTGGTTGACGGCTGGATTAAGAAGTTCACCCAGCCTCAATTTGTCTACAAGTGTTTCGAGGTGGCAACACACAATTCAAAGAGCATTCCAAGGTTGTTTCTGCTGCTGGCTGGTCGCCAGTTCAAATCCATTTGTTGATTTTAAAATTAAGTTTTTCTTATTACTCTCGCCCTATTGTATTATAACCTCTTGTTAACCTCTTTCCTGCCAGCCTTTTATGCCTGACTGGTGATGACATCATCATCCTACGTCTCATCCCAGACGAGCCACGTTCGTTTTTCAATTTACTTTTATTTAAAAGAAATTATGACCACCTCACAACTGAAAATAACATTTGTATTTTCATTATAATTGCTAAAATATGCTATAAATATAAAATGTACATCATTTACCAGTAAATTTTATCAACTAATAACAAGTGACGATATTTCAGCGGCAAGCACTATTTGTTTGTTTGTTTTAGATGCCTCGGAAATATGTTGAAGAGATGATCGTAATCAATAGATAAGTCTATGTAAATAGCAATAGTTATTTTTATTTTTGTGGCTAGTGATAATGATAGTAACACGTAAACAACTGACCCAAAAGATAAAGCTTGGATTCAGAGCAGGCGGAGTCTCACATCTGTCCTGAAAATAACATCAAAGAAACGCCAGCCTGAATTAATCACAATCAAATATGGAACTGGAGGAATGGCTTCAACAAAGAACCAAAACTCTGTCATCATGACTGACAATTCTGTTTCTGACGGGGGTACACCACTTAGTACTACTCCTGCTTGTTTCACAGCTGCTGATAAAGCTGATGAGAAAATTATTACTGCTGCTAACGGTTGTACTAATGCTAATGAAGATGCTACTGCTGATAGAATTCCTGCAAGCGCTCCTCCGACCGTCGTTACCGCTGATGGAGCAGCGGCAGTAGAAACTTCAGACGCCCTGACCGCTGCCACCTTAAACACAACAACAACAGCGACAGATAAACGTAGCGTCAACGAAATGGTCGGTTTTAATGATTGTGGTGCGGTTGAATCAAATTACTCAACAACATCACCACTGCCACACGGCAAAACTGATGTTCCAAATGTTGAAAATATGAAATCGTCAGCGCGTGCGAATGAAAACGTTGTTCAGCTAGATGGAGGTGCAAAAACAAACCGATCAGAACTTGACGATCGAACAAGCAGGCAATATGATGACGTCGGTCTGACGGTCACCGCCATCGACCGCTTTTACATACCGAAGGCGGGAGAGGCAACGAAAGATATAAAAATGCATATTCTGAAGTTGATGAAAATAATTGATTGAGTGAATTAGTGACTACATTATTTTATTTACTACTTATTTGCTTGGTCATTCAATGACTAACATTTATTTCATAACAACCTCGACATTTTGACAATATTGAATTCGAATTAACGTTCTTCCTGAAAATTATTTGGTGCGTCTACGCTGCTTAATACGTCAAAACGGACATAGTGTTATCTGTAGAGGCCCTGCATTTATTGTATTGGAGCCCGTTGAAAATTACAAACCGCACATGATGGCAAGTAGTCAATGTAGCTGCTAATAATTATATTCATATTAGTTTTATTTAATTTTTTTTTACAATATTTTATTAATTTCCAATATTATTTATAATTAACATCCCATACATTTGTTAACAGTAGCGGATCTAAGCTGCAAGCATATTTGTGTACCTGTAAGCTAGAAAAAGTCGTTGTTTTGACGAAAAATGTAGTGTTTTTGAAGGAAAAATTGACGTTATAAGCCCAAAAATGTAAGCAAAATTCTGACCGCATTACCACAAAAATTTTGCTCTTTCTGTAAAAATGTTGGCCACCCCGGTGATAATCGGAACCTCCCCAAAAAGATTAGTGAATATTCTCCCTACCCTCACTTCATTTCTTCACTTATCAGCTGGTTGATAAATTTTATAAATAAATCTAATAAACTAATTCGTCCTATTATTCTTAATACATGTCATTATCATTAACGCGTGATCTTTACATCATCACCATCACACTTGTTCGCGTTCTTGGTGCATCTTCTTTTGGTATTGTCTGGATGATCTGAAAATATTTAGAATACATTTAATTTAATTTGTAAAACCAAAAGGAGATAATTAAATTTTAATATATATATTTATAAGTAGATTTATTTTGTAAAATCTCTAAAATTTAACATTAACTCCAGTTCATTCATACATACAATCCTTATTTCTCCATATACAATCGTTTACACAACGCATTCATTTTTTGATTCCTTCACTCATTCATTTTCTCACTCATTCTTTCTAATTTTCTTGCACATACTTTCTGTCAAATGGATGTCTTGTTGTATGAAACATCTTCATGAGTTCTTGGTTCGTTGGCCCAGTTGGTCGATATTTCCTTTCCTCATCTTCGTAATGCTGAATCTTCAACTTTCCCGATGAGGACTGATGTGTGCAGTTGGTTGGTTAGTTAGTAGGTTAGTTAGTAGGTTGACTGGATGAATGGTTGGTAAATTGAATGATTGTTGGTTGAACGATTAGAATTTAATTGGTTGGTTGATTGATTAGTTGGATGATCAGACTGCAGTTACATAATTCCATCAAAGGAAAAAAATTGACAACTTTGCAATGAAAAATTAACAATACAAATAGATGAGCAAAACCTCTTTTGCATCATGAAAGCTTCTTCCCAGAGGCTGCATTCGGAATGGGAATATAGAAAATAAATGTTACATAGTTTGTTTAACTGTTTAGTTAGTTTAGTTAATATTGATGTATAATAGTTTAGTTTAGTTTAGTTTAGTTAATATTGATGTATAATATCAAATAGTAGCATTCATCTGCAAATCATTGTTAAATTTAAATAGTTCTAAACTAAGCAACAATTAACCATTTTCAAGATTCAACAAATTCGAAAAGCTGTTTTTTTATTAAACAGTTGGCAATCAACAAAATTAACTCCAGAGACTCTCAAGACTTTGGAGCAGAAATTTTCAAAAAAGAACTGTCTCTCATTAGAAGCCCTCCATTGAATTTGAATCAGTACAACTGACAGCAGACTTACTTTTGTGCATTCGTATGGAAAGTTGTTCTGTGGGTGCCAGGAAAGGATGATGCTTCGATCAGCTGATGTTGTTACTCTAGGGAAGCCAACACCATCATAAGCATCGTTATCATTATTGACTATCTGTGTTGTTGTTGTTGCTTCACATCTCTTGGATTTACTGAATGGTTAGTAATGTAATTTTCAGGTGAATCAATATTATAACAAATTTGAAATAGAAAACACTCATCATCAAGAGATCAAAATGATTAATTCATTTAGTGTTAGTCCATTGCTTTGCTATGAAACTTCACACAAATAAAGTTTTCAATAAATAACAGAGAACATTAAAGAAACTATCTTTAATTAACATAGGCAGTAAAACATGACAGATACATAATATAATACAGCACAACACGTACACTTACGTAGTAACATTGTCTTTAAACTTGTTACAGCATGTTAGTGAACCTACAAAATCAAAATAATAATCATTTTTATGAAATGTAAGGACTCTTTAATTAAATGAATGTTTAATTTAATTAACTTTTTTAAATATAGAAAATATTATAATAACTTTTTTTGTACAACATTTCACAATTATTAATTAAAAAAATATTTGATAACATTATTTTATAAGTGATGCATTTGTAAAGTAAGTGATGTTTGTGTGTGGTTTATTTGTGTGTGTTTTTAATTAAGAATTAGAATATTAGATTAGCATTAGCAAAGGGCAAATACTAATAAAATAGGCATGCTTATAATGAAAAAAACTAAAAAAATGAGTAATAAATGATTAATAATAATAACACATATAACTTTATTTTATTATAATCATAATGGCATATTTTAATTCAATTTACTTAATTAATTAAATTAAAAATTTTAAATTTATATCAAAATTATTAAAATTAATTAATAAATAAATAGATCTCTTAATCTTAATTATTTTTAAAAATTATACAAAGATCTACACATCAATTCTACAACAATTCAAAACAATTCCTCACTTAATTCGCCAATCTTGTTGGAAAAAAGAGGAAAAGTTGCATACTTTTTTACCAGAAACATCTTGAAAAATATTATAAAATGAAAAGATTAGCTGCAAAAGTGTATTTAATTAATATTCATAAGATCATGACAGGGAGTTAGAGCACTCCGAATATATCAGAATAAATCAATTGATTAAGAAAGCTAAGCTGGCATTGCCCGGCCGACATGCGTTCAGATCAAATGCATATGAAGGTTATCAAAAAGTATGGAAAATCAATCAATCAATCTGTCAAATTAGTTTATAAAGCGCTATTTCCGCGATGTTCAACAGCGCTTCTCAATGAATTTTGCAAACAGATGTGAGATTTTGACATCTTGATGCTGTTAATTCTTAGAAAAACGTTTTATTACAAAGTCAATATTCAAGTAAAATAAAAAAATTGCGATAAGTGCAGATGGAGCCCAAATAGAGTGTAGATTGATAAGTGTCGGGCCTCTCAAAAGTAAGGGCATTAGGCATTTGTCTCATTTGTTTGTTGGTTAATTTGACCGTGAGTCAGTCAGCTGCTGTACGAGTTAAATTATAAATATTACATAGGAAGTTTACATTTTCATCCAAACACTCACTCATAATTTGTCGTGGTTGATGACATGTCAAATTTGAAATAAACAAGATCTAAGAAACAGTAAAAGGTTGTTAGAGTAAGGACAGAAATCAGATGAAATTGTTGCTTAGAAACTGTTGGAATAATCGGCATTTGAAACCTGCAACCTGCCACGATATTTCGACGTTTTTGTAACTTTCTTTTGTCGTTATTTGATCATTTTATACAACTTATCAATCTTGCAGAAGATAAAAATGAGGACATATGTTGTTGCATTTCAGAGTTTTATTAAAACTGACAGCGGAGGAAATGTATAATAACTTTTTTATTATTTGCATGTTTGTAAAAATTGTGAGCGAACACAAGTGACATCTGTCTGGCCACCCAATTAACATCGAGTCACTAATTATTGAACATCTATTTATTACTTTACAATTAATTAACAAGTTGATTCACGAATATTCAAGACAGTTATAGAATACAATGAAATTTTAACAATATAATATTCACATTTAGTTAATGTAGATACACTGTGCGTGCAAGAAAGCATTCATATATTACAAATAAGATCAAGAAAATTAAAAAAACAACAAAATTTAGTTTTTGTTCGTTCGTCGAAAATTTTCTATAAAAATAGCGAGTGATGATAGTTCAATGAATATAAATAGAAGAGTTTTATTCTTTTGTTTTTAAAAAATAAAATTTATGGAAACATCGAGTAAGAATATAACAACAAAATCATAACCCTCAGTTTTTGAAACAAATGTGAAGACATACAAAACATTTTCGAATAACGAATATATTTTATCAACATATGTATATATATGTTGATAAAAGACCATAATTTTTACAATATTCTATAAATTCTACCGAATGTTTGGCGTTAATATGTTTGTAGTTCGTTTTTTCGATTTTTCTCACGATGCCTAATGAACAAAACCTATGCCAGGCAGAATTTATAAATACATGTATGCAGTCATCAAAACTGATGTGAGAAAAATCGAACAACGAACATATTAATGCAAAACATTTGGTAGAATTTATAGAATACTGTGAATAAATATAAATATATATATTATATATATATATTATATATATATATATATACAATTATACAAAAATGCGTACAAAAATCAACACTAGCTTAAATAAGTCGTTACATAAAAAATTTGACATCACAAAATTTGTAAAAAAGTTTCGATGAAAATATGTAATTTCTTACATATATTTACACACACACCACACACAAGCACACAGACACACATACATATATATATATTAATATATATAAGTCAATGAAAATTTAGAGAGTATGAAATTAACAAGTTCAACTGCTTTCCAATTTGAAGTCATGTGAAAGACAGCAATTAGTAAAGTGGTGATGCGTTTGTATTTGTGATGTATTGTAATGTATTTAAGATGTGATTGTAATGTATTCGTGATGTGATTATAAATGAAATTGAAGTAATATACAGTGTTTCAAAGGCAATGTTCAACTAACAATACAAAACGATATTCTATTTACACATAAAAATTAACGGTGCCATTTTATTAATAACGCAAAAAATGCTTCATGCAACAATCATAATAAAAATATAATAAATAATATTGTTAAATATTATTACCAACTTTTAAGCTCTGTTAAACAAAATTATGGACTCGAAAATAATAATATTAATAATAAAAATACTAAATATAAAAATCGTTCGAATACTCTCAGGTGGAAATTCGAAGAAGAAATGTCTTCTGTTTCTGGTGCCTGCGTGTCTATGTGGGTGAGCGAAGCATGCATGGAAGTCCTGTCCGTGTTGTTTCTATGCATGCAAAATATGTGTTATATATCGCGGGGTGCTTCTATTCTATTCATGCATTGGACTGGATGTCCCAATAAGTGAAAACCTCAGGACTCCTGAAGAGAAGGTTTTTTGAATTTGAAATATACATGCAGGTCGTGCGGTGTGGATGTTAGAGTCTGTTAAGCTGTTAAGTCATTAAGAAAGGATTGGCAAGCAGCTGTCCGCTCGCCGTAGCCATGCCAAGATGAACGGGGAACAAAAAATTAATAATAAAAACAACGAATCACAAATTTCTTTAAAAAATTCATAACTTGAGGTAATGTTCTTAAGTTTTCAGAAATGAGAACCAATGAAGTCGATTGCAATTAAAATGAACGATGGTGGTTAAATAAGTTAATGATTGGAGATTGAATGATGGAAAATAAATGAATTGATTGGAAAAATTAATGATAAATGAACGAACGAACGAATGAGTGAATGAGTGAACAAGTTTTATTTCATGCAAACGAGCAGAGAGAGAGAGAGAGAGAGAGAGAGAGAGAGAGAGAGAGAGAGAGAGAGAGAGAAGAGATCTAACAAAGAAGAAAAAGAAGAAACATTGAAAGATAACAAAACAAATAAATAGAAATTCAACTTTTCAATAGAATGAAATAATATTTAAAAAGTTCTTAACATATTTCATGAAAAATTATTTTTATTTATACAATTACGACAGTTAAATTTTAAATAAATTTTCATCGAGATTATTGTCACGGTAATATTGAATCATGTTACAATATTTTAAGCACACAAATATTTAAAGTAAACAATACATGTGTGTATATATTTATGTATGTGTGTTTATGTATGTGTGCGTGTGTGTGCATTTATAAATGTGTGTTAGTGTGGGAACAAAAAATCAGCCAATTAGAGAAAGAGAGATGGATTTCTTGAACGTCATATTCTCGTTGCATTCTTAGGCAGTGGAAAATCTTTGAAGCTCTCTTCTGTTAAATTATTTTTTTATTCATCATTGTTATGACCATCATTCAATCATCATCATTGAATCATCATCAGCATCAATTGTTCAACCGCGGATAAAAATGTTGGATGAATATGAAAGTAAAGCGAGGGACTGGCCAAACTGCTGACCCATTTTATGCCGCCACCCGCCAACGTTCTGAGTCATTCACTTCACATTTCAAAAAATTATCTTTTGCATTTTTTTACACTTTAGATTAAATATTCGACTGGAATGCAGAACCTTAAAGAAAGAAGTTTGAGCAAAGAGTATTGTCCTTTCGTCATTTTATTACTCTTTCCTTACCTGAGCTCGTCTAAAAACGTTGCTATCACACTTTTTTCAACGTTTGGGTCTACACGCTCTGTGAACTATCATCTCTTGCTTGAATATAAATAGGTCTGCAAATAGGTCAGGGTGAGTTATTGCAATTTAGTTGCCTTAATGAGAATGGCCATAACTAATTTGGTTTCATATCTCAAAAAATTATAAAAAAATTTCCAACATTTCAAATTTTTAAAACTTTTCGGAATCGGTTGAAAAATATCCGATTCCGATCCTTCAAAAGGCGAAAATGTCAGATTCAAACTGACTCCAACACTGATCATAACATTTCCATCATCATTATAATATTTCCATCATCATCATCATTGTCATCTCTTACCCATTTCATATTCTGTTTCGCTTTGCTGCTGATGTTGTTCTTGCATTTGAAGAAGATGGTGATGAAGATGAGTGAGATGAGGGTGATGATGATGATGATGATGGTGGGTTTTCTCTGGCCTCTCATTGTCACGCTTCTTCTGTTTCAACTTGTTGACGAAAACAATACCGCCATCATTATCATGAATGCCAAACGATGGTGACGATGATAACGAAGATGATGGCGACGATGATAACAATTCTTCATCATTACTACTCATTCTACAGTCCGTCACGTCATCCTCATTCAGTGACGGGCGGTTAAAGGTTTCTGTATTTGGTGGTGGTGATGATGACGACAATGATGACGATGATGTCGTTCATGATAATAAAGATAATGATGTTGATAAAAATATTCAATTTGTCACGTAAAGATATGTAAAATTAAATGACTACAAAATTATTTTAAAACTAATCGAGATCATTTCACCTCGGCCATCGTCAAAATCAGAACTAATGTTATACTTGATGTCGTTGTTGTTGTTGTTGATGTTGTTGTTGATGATGTTGTTTGCGCTGAACGGTAGGGCAGGGCTAACGTTGCTTGATTTCAAATATTTTGGTATTTTCACAATGTTGTTGTTGTAGTTGTTGTAGTAAAATGGATTGATTGAGATGTTGTTGTTGTCGATGCTGTTGTTGATGACGTTGTTGTTGGCTTGCAGTTGCTGCTGTTTTGATTTTCTCGCTTCAGAGTTTCGTTGAAGTGTGCTGTTTATGATCAGACAAAAGTTAGGTGACACTTTGAGACATTTATTTTTTTATCATCACATCATCATCATCGTCGTCGTCATCATCATCAACAACATTATAACACCAACCTATATACAACTCTGGGTATATGATCACAATCTTTGAACTTCTCATCACCATCATCAGCACCACCACCATCAGGTATGCCATCATTATCATCGTCACTCCTCTTTGTAGCCTTCCTCATCATTATCATCACATCTTTGTTTGTGACGTCATCATCGATTGGCGGGGGTGGGGGGATGTAGAGTACCGGTGGAGAGGAGGTGGTGCAGTTGTTAACGTCGTGGCGGTGGCTCCTTTGAAGTTCTGCGTGTAAATAAGCAAAAACTATTTGTGCAGACCGCCTTTAACTAAATGAAGTCTTGAACGATGAAAAAAAAACATGTTTATACAGTCAGGCAAAAACAGAACGGATAAGTCATAAGCGGGCCCTAGGCAAAGTACCTTACCCGCGCTATGTTTAAATAAACTGCTACTGAAGCAAAATGATCATCAGTGTTCTCTGACTTCACCTACTGTCAGGGCCCAGTGCAGATAGTTACATTGTGCAGATGGCGCCAAAGTTTGATCACTTCACTGGAGCTAAATGTTCCCCATAACCACGCTATGCACATTTTATCACCACCTATTTTTCTGGTGTACCACAGTGCAGTTCATAAGCAAACTTTAAATCGGCTGTTTACGAACTATCTTCTCAACAATCTTCGTTGAAAATAGTCTGTTTCTTGTAAACTGATTTATATATTTTTGTTTTATTTGCTTTTCAATCTCGAACAATTTTTAGAAGAATTAACAAAAAGTACAGGGGCAAAGGTACACTGCAATCATTGAATCGCACTAATGCGGCTTGATGGAAACGTTTAAATTTCAAATGTCAAAAACAAAATCATTTGTTTCATTAGTCTCATTAGTCTCAGTGGTTTCAGTGGTCTCAGTGGTCTCATTTGCCTCAGTGGTCTCAGTGGTCTCATTTGCCTCAGGGGTCTCAGTGGTCTGCTGGTTGATGGGCGTGGGGTAACTGCACAAGACACGGCACTTATACCAACTGAGCTAACTCGCCCACCATGGTGACGATGATGTCATTGATGATGATGAAGTTGTTGGTAAGGATAACGATAATGATAATGACGGTGGTGATGACGGGTTTAATGATGATGTTGGTTATGATGTTGCATACCTTCATCACTTGACATGACAATATATGAATTCCTGCCAAAACTGATGGGTACAAACATTCGGTTGATGTTGTTGTTGCTATTGTTGTTGTTGTTGCTACTGTTGTTGTTGCTGCTACTATTGTTGATGTTGCTGCTACTATTGTTGTTGTTGTTGCGTACGTTGAAGCTATTTGAGAATTTGTTTGTTGTAGGTGATGGCTTGCGGTGCATGTTGCCAAATGTTGCAGTTTGCGCTGTGAGAAGCTGGTGAGCATTTTGGTGAAATGGAAAATTTTGTTGTTGCTGAGATAAAAACTGTAAACGTTGTTGTTGGTGATGCTGTTGTAGTTTGTTAGCATCGTCGTCGTCGTCGTCAGCTCCAATACAATTTGAGCTACTGTTGTTGACGTTGTTATTAATGATGTTGTTGTACATATTGTTGCTGTAAATGTTGTTGTTGTTGTCATTGTTGTTGCTGCTGTTGTTGGCGTTGTTGTAGTAGATTGGATTGCTCGTGGAGAGGATGCAAGAAGGAACTGCTGTGTTCTCTGCCTGCACTGTTCCAAGTTGTTCAAAGAAATATCTCGTCACGTTTCAGCGCGAGTATTTAGAATGAAAAAATGAACCAACGTGTGTGGTAGGTATTGGTTGAGGGCGACGTTTGGATGTGCTGCTGCTGCTGCTGCGGTTGGCCTTTGATGAACAATGGAATCCCATCTCTAAATTTCAAATATAGATAGAAATATCATATCTTGAAATCCAAAATTGGAAAAAAATTCCAACTTATTTCCTAATCAAACAGCTTATGTGATATGTTTCCTTCGCGTAATTTCTATTGCGCCGTCTGCCAAAATGCCAGCAGACCGCCAGCTGGCCCTGCTAGCTGGCCTGCTGTGGCCTGCTTGGTTCATACGAATGTGCGCGCTGTTCACTTTGCTCATGTCAATAATAACATTAATAATAATATTCGGCAACATGTGCAGAGCTTGCTAATGTTTATCTGTCTCTATTTTCGTAACGAAGTAAATGAATGAATGTAAACTAACTTTGCTGGGGGCTGGCTGCTTGCGTCTGAGTTTAAAAGAGAAAATTAATAACAAAATCATGAATTTGTTGGTCTCCATCACACTATACATCATCATCATCATCATCTCCACACAAAACATCATCATCATCACATCACAGTCTCCAAACAATATTGAAATTTATGAAAACAGCGAGCTTTTCATGATGGTTAGTAGGGATAATTTGAAATTAATGCGGCATATTCGTTCTTGCAGGCAAAGGTTTTCATCTGCGTCTCAGTCCTGATTCTATGCAGTTAAAAGTTTTAAAAAATTTCGCCACTGGAAAAGTTTCACGGAAGGAAGTTGCCTGCATTTGAAACCAGGTCTGCCTGCCTGTGCCTCGCTCATCATCACCGTTTCTTCTTCCATCATCATCATTATCATCATCATCATAAAAATAACAACAGCAACGACAATAATAATAATCATCATAATCATGATCCTCATCATCATAGTCACTATCCAAATCTTAAACCAAAGCAATCAATCATATTTTAAATACCCTTAAGAATAATTAGATACCCGCCAATGCGTGCTCTGCACACACACACACACACACACACACACACATATATATATACATACAAACAGACAGACAAACGTATTTTTGCACATACATAGGTAGGTTTGGGTAAAAATACCTGCGTCAACACTCATTCAACATGACAACAACAAAATCAACAAACACACAGACAGACAGCCAAACATAAAAACATCAATAATTTCAGAGAAAATAAAAAGTGATGAAGTTTGAACTGACTTGCATGTTTGTCATTAAGATGACCACCATCAACTACGTTGCCAGCTGATTTCACATTGGTCAACTTCTCGGGCATCAACTTTTGAACTTCCAGAATCTTGCCCGATTTCAAAGCCACAGCTGACGACGATGATGAAGAGGATGAAGATGACGACGATGACGATTTCTTCTTGCGATAGCACCAGAAGATGATGAAGACACAGCAAGTTAGCCACAGGAGACAACCAACTGCAACAGCAACAACAACACCCAGGAACCAGGTCTCGTTGAAAAAACTTTTGTTGTTGTTGTTGTTGTCTGTCATGGGGTAGCCATTGATTTGGTTGTTATTGTTGCGTTGGTCTTCATCCTCGCTAAATTGTTCTTTATGGACATCGAGATTTTGTTTACAATCAGATTTTTTTTATCTTCGTGATGTAACAACTATGGATACAAGACTTCATAAAAAAAACAAGACCAAAGAAAGAATCAACAACATCAACAAAAACAAAACATCTACACCAACAGCAACATCAACAACAGCAACATCAACAACAACACCAACAGCAACATCAACAACAACTCACTCGGATAGATGAAAAAACTGCGGGGGCCCTCGCCAACGTTGTTTAGAGCTGAGATCTGAATTCTAGCGGGAAATATTTGTTTCTTAATTTTCTGTCATCATCATCGCCATCATCATCATTGTTCTTATCTAGTTAGCTTATCTATTTCATTTTTAATAAAGTTCTTTCGTCAATCCTTTTCAGAGGAATCAACAATCATTTTATGTGATTACTTCAATTTTATACAATGTATTTTCTCAGAAATGATAATGATGAACAAATGAATGAATAAATAAATAGACAATTGATTGATTGATTAAATAAATGAACAAACAAACAAACGAACGAACGAACAAACGAACGGACGAACGAATGAATGAACGAAAGATACTTGTAGTTAGTGTTCCTGAGTAATCTATATATCTCGATGCTGTTGATGCTTTGGTTGACTTGGATGTCTCTGCTGACCGATCTGCTGTCGTTCGTCACTATGTAGATCTTAGTTACAAGTGCATATTTAGAATATCATCATCATCATCAACAACAACAACATCCTCATCGTCGTCGTCGTCATCATCATCTCTCCTGAATAATGCCCACCTTGTAACCGATCAATATTCCATTCATGTCCTCAATGTCAGGTGGTTTCCACGACAATCTCAAAAAAGTGTTGTTGTTGATGTAGTTGTTGTTGATGTTGTTGTTGATGTTGTTGATGTTGTTGTTGATGTTGTTGTTGTTGTTGTTGATGTTGTTGTTGTTGATGATGTTGTTGAGGTAATAGAGTTGAACGTTTTGTGGAGGAGCCGATGGAACTGAATGAATGGAAGGATGGATCAATCGATATATAAATAAATGAATGCATGAATGAATGAATGAATAAATGTTGTTGATTATAAGCAAAGAGTTAATTTTATAATGATCGAATCAAAATTTTATCCCTGCCAGCATCGTCATTACTAACAATCTTCACTTGTGGTGAATGTTCCAAAACTTTCCTCGCTATTACTATTGTTGTTATTGTTGTTGATGTTGTTGTTGTTGATGATGTTATTGTTGTTGTTGGAGGCATGTTGTTTGTAGACATCTTTCTTATAGGAAGCCTGGATGTTGTAAGCGTAGATGGAATACTTTTTGAGGCCATTCAGCTGGACAGTTCTGCTATCTATCGAGCTTATTGTCTTATGCTGCCAATCTGCTGTTGCTGATGGTGACGATGATGACGACGATTGTGATGATGATAATTCGCTATTCCTATCGTTATCATTGTTATTATTATTATTATTAAAGCTATTATTATTAGTGTTATTATTATTGTTGTTGTTGATGTTGTTAATATTGGCAGCATAATCCATAAACTTGTAATTGACAAGGAATCCTTGAAAGGATGAAAGCTTTGAGGTGGCCATCTTGTTTATTGACCACGTGATCTTGACGGAAGTTGAATTGATTGGTTGAACGATATGGTTACTTGTGACGTAAAGATATGAAGATGACGAAGACGACGATGATGATTTCTTGGGCGTAAGTTTGGATTCTGTTTGTGGAATCATTTAAAATGGAGTAGTTTAAAAATAAATTGTAATGGCCTGTTGAGTAATTCTATATTGATAATGAAGAAGAAGCTGATGATGACGATGAAGAAGAAGCTGATGATGTTGATGATGACGTCACTCTTAACATCGCACGTGTAATCAGTTCCGAAGGTCAAAGCAACTAAAGCGAATAGCAGCCAATCAAAAAACAACAACAACATCCCAGCAAATGCGTTATCTGACTGTTACATGCATACACGGTTTTAAGCAAACACAACCCCCGATGCTTACTTATTTGTAGCACTACTACTTCTACTATTACGACTACTGCAGCTAGGATCACCACTACTACTTTTACTACTACTACTACTGCCACACCAACCCTTCGTAACGATCTTGTTGGTTGGACCAGCATGGCTGCCGATGGTGATGGAGTTGTTGGTCCTGACGATGAATGAGTAGTGTGTGGACGGGCGGAGGTTGGTCGCCTGGTACCACGTCTCTCTCACGTCGTCTGCCAACACCGTCCAGCTCTTGGTGATGAAGATGAAGATGACGACGAGGCGGAAAAATTATAAACAGGAAGTGATGATGATCGTAACGTGGAAAAGTGGGAGAATGAAGAAATAATGGCTGCATCGATAAAGATCAGCATAAGTATGCAAGCATTCCTTGTATATGTACATATATAAATACACTTCTACACACAAACGCACACACACACAGATATATAAAGATATTATAAGATAATGATAAGACGCTTATGTTGGTACATGACATGTGTTTCAAGTTATTCAATGCATGCGTTCCTATAATTGTTTGTACGTGTTTGTTGGTTTGTTTGTTTGTATGTTCGTTCGTTCACTTGTTTGTTCGTCTGTATGTATGTATGTATGTATGTATGTATGTATGTATGTATGTATGTATGTATGTATGTATGTATGTATGTATGTATGTATGTATGTATGTATGCATGTATGTATGTATGTATGTATGTATGTATGTATGTATGTATGTATGTATGTATGTATGTATGTATGTATGTATGCATGTATGTATGTATGTATGCATGTATGTATGTATGTATGTATGTAGGCATGTATGTATGTATGCATGTATGTATGTATGTATGTATGTAGGCATGTATGTATGTATGTAGGCATGTATGCATGCACGTATGCATGTTGGTTTGTATGTTTGTTCATTCATTTGTGTCCAAGTGAGTCATTGGCTAAGTTATTTTGGGATTATGAACAATAAAAAGGATAGATAGATAGAACTAAGCGGAGAAGGAATGGAAATGAAATGAATGAACAGAAAAATATTGAATGAAAAAAAAATGAATAAAGAGAGAAAGAGAAAACGAGAGGGAGAGAGAGAGTGATGGATAGAGGAAGGATGAACATGACAGCAGGCCGTCAGAACATGTTAGAGGGATGTAACTATTTGTGTCAAGGAAACGAATTAGGGCAAAAAAACATCACAACAAAAATACAACAAGAACAATAATAATTAAAATACAGCAAAAAGTAAAAATAAGCATTAACACACACCACACATTCGAATGTAGAATCGTCTCAGCGTCAAATAAACAGCTGAAAAAATTTAATCAGATGGAAATGTCACTATTTTTAATACAGTTGTCATCATCATCTTCACCAAGAACATCAACATCATCATCATCTTCACCAAGAACATCAACATCACCACCGTCAACATTTTCACCATCAACACGACTCACCAGCCCTTCGTCATAGCAATAACTTTGCACCATGTACGTAACGGGACCGAAGTTCCCAACGTAGGCGGCTGCCTTCCAGCTCAACTTCACCCACGTCTCCCCAACTTCACTGACCACCAATCGCGTTGGGGGGTGTGGATAGTTTGACGGCTGAGGGACCTGCCGGAAGACGCCATGTTTGTTTTGTTGGTGGTGGGATGATGGTGGAAGAACTGAGAGGCTGGCGGACCAATCGGTGTGGCCGCTGAGGTTCGAAGCCCGACACGTGTACGAGGCCGTGTCCGACTGCTTCAAATCTGCGGCGGTGGTTGTGGTGATGATGCCACTGATGATGATGTCGCTGATGGTGATGATGATGATGATCGTGATGACAACGACCCTAATAGATGACGTTTGGAATGATTTATCGCTGGATCAACACATCAAATACATCCAACCCGTGCATCTTCGTCATCATCAACATTATCATCATCATCGTCATCACCGTCATCATCATCATCATCAGCAGCAGCAGCATGACATACGTCCCCAACATTTGTTGAATTTATTTCCTGAAATTTTTTTTATAAGTTTTCTGTACGTATGTATGTATGTACGTATGTATGTATGTACGTATGTACGTATGTACGTATGTACGTATGTATGTATGTATGTATGTATGTATGTATGTATGTATGTATGTATGTATGTATGTATGTATGTATGTACGTATGTATGTATGTACGTATGTACGTATGTATGTATGTACGTATGTATGTATGTACGTATGTATGTATGTACGTATGTATGTATGTACGTATGTATGTATGTACGTATGTATGTATGTACGTATGTATGTATGTACGTACGTACGTACGTACGTATGTATGTATGTATGTATGTATGTATGTATGTATGTATGTATGTATGTATGTATGTATGTATGTATGTATGTATGTATGTATGTATGTATGTATGTATGTGTGTATGTATGAACGTACGTGTGTGTGTATTGTACGCTACGTATTTCTGCCAATAAATGCATATTTCAATATATTTGTGTATTTTTGTATACTCGAATAAACTGTCTTTGAGCTGATAATTTTACAATTTCACTTCTTTTAAGGAAATCACGAACTGATCAATCAATCATCCATCCGACCAATCAACGAACCAACCAAACAACCAACCAACCAGCCAACCAAACATTTCATTTATTTATGTAAGTTTTTAATGCATTTTAACATAACTCGACAATGTTTGCATGTTTTTGTGCGTGTTCGTGATGATGGGGAAGAAAACATTGAAACGGATAAACGAAAAAATAAAAAAATGAATGAATGCATGAAGGAATGAATGCATGAATTAATTAATGGATGGATGAATGAATGATTTGAACAACTAAATTTGTAAACGGATGAGCGGATGATGCTAGCGTGTGTTTCTGTTACAGGAGGCCAGCCATTCATAATGATTGATTGATTGATGGATGCATTTATTGAATGAATGGATGAATGGATGAATGAACGAACGAACGAACGAACGAACGAATGAATGAATGAATGAATGAATGAATGAATGAATGAATGAATGAATGAATGAATGAATGAATGAATGAATGAATGAATGAATGAATGAATGAATGAATGAACGTTATTGCATAAAAAAAATAATTATTTTCATTATTGGAATAAAATTATTTCTTATTATGAATAGTGCAAGAACATTTTTTGATTGCTAAGATGATTAATAACCTAATGATAACAGTACGAGAACTTTCACAAGCGGCCTTACACACACACATACACACACACACAGACACACATATACACACAGACACATACATACACACACAGACACGAATACAAACAAACACACGTACGCACGGATAAGTGCACTACACACATTAGTGTACGCACAATTAAAGCTTGAAAGTGCGCTTGCATTTTAACGCACCCTCGGGCTATCAATTAGAAAATTTTCTGTCATTTTCGCATTAATTTATTCATTCACTTATTCATTCATCCATGCATTCATTCACACATGCACTCAAAACGACAACTAACTAAGATGGTAATGATAGCGGAAATGGTTGGTTGTGCACTGGCGTGTACGAGTACTTTCGAACATTTTGGCTGCTGGGCAACGTTCACAAACATCACACACATGCACACACACACACACATACACACACACACACACAGGCAGGCATGCAGACTCACACACTCACACACCAACGAACAACCTTCTAAATGTCGCGCGATTGCGCAAATATGAACATGGCAATAAATTCTTTCTCCATCCACTAATTGAATAAAAAAATTCATTCATTCATATATTTGGTTTGTTCGTTCGTTCACTTGTTCATAAATATTTCCAAGTTGTTCATACATCTATTCATCTTTTCATTTGTTACTCACATATTTTTTCCATCTCTCATTCATCTGTTCTTATTTTTTATTTATCAGGTCAGCATTCTATTCGACGAAACACGGAACAAAAATTAAGTCTTGCTAACTAAAAAAAACAAACGAAAAAGTTAACGTGAAGACGTGAGCACGCACACACGCACACACACACACACACAGACACGCACGCACGCACACATACAGACAGACACACAGACAGACACACACGCACCTACCTTCAATTTGCAGCGTGCCGGCCTCATCAATGGTGATCCTGCCATCATTAACAGCATCAGCGACGATCACCCGCCCGTTCTTGAACCACCTCAGTGTCGTTGCAGCATTTGCTGCTGCTGCTGCTGATGCTGATGACGATGCTGATGACGATGATGATGACGATGATGCTGAGCAGTAGATGAAGGCAGTTCCACCAACAGGAAGAACTTGACTTTGAGGCAGGGTGGTTAAGATGGGTGGGGTTTTGTCTTCTCGGACTGTTTGTGGTTGGTAGGTCATCAATGTCGTCAACACCATCATCGTCGTCATAATCGTCATCACCATCATCATCACCATCATCATTATCGTCCCACCTTTAACTTTTAATTTAGCAGTGACCATAGCAGTGCCAGTGATACTGATGGCTTGACAGACGATGTTTCCTGAATCTTGCTGGCTGGCAGATCGGACGACCAGACTTCCGTCTTGGAGGACTTCGTAAGTGCTGTTCCGACCTGTTCCCGGGTAGATCTGCAATTCGGTGCAGTTGTGGTTCGATCGAAAGTGTTATCAAATGTCCGTCCATTGCAAATAAACTTTCAATTTCAACCAGCCAATCAACCAACAAACCAGCCAGTCAGCCAGCCAACCAACAAACCAGCCAGCCAGCCAGCCAGCCAGCCAACCAATCAACCAACCTGTTTCGATCCGACCACCCACGTGACCACGGGCATTGGATTTCCGGTGACCTGACATGAAAAGTGAACCTCTCTGCCCTCACCAACCTCACGATCTTCAGGGACCAACAGGAAGGAGGGTTGTGCTGGCAGATGAAGTGTAAAGCGATGCATGCAAATAGGACGCCACACGAACATGAACAGCGTGCGAATATCATGTGATACAAATTGATTTTATAGGCAAGTAGGCAAAAATTTTACATGTGTATGTGTGTGTGTTGCTTGTTGACCTCAAAACACAAATTAAACTTTGCACAAATAACTGATTATTAAAAATTATTAAAAGTTAACAATTAATAATAGTGACAAATAAATATGAAAGAGTTATTGGGCGAACAATTGAGACAATGAACCGAGCAATAATGCAACTCTCACAGAGTACGTTAAGTGCAGCCGAACTTTGCACCGTGCCAGCCCTATTAGATGCTCTACACGTGTACCTGCCAGCGTCACATGTATTCACGCTCATCAGTCGTAGGCTGTTTTCTGGAGTCGTCTGAAATCTGTGGTGGTGGTGGAAGTAGAAGAAGACATGAAAACAATAAGGATAAAATCATCGCTAATAACTTCCGGAATAAACCTGACAAAAAATGTATGATTAGAGAGGTTTTTCATTATTTGTGATGAGGATGAAGATGAAGATGACGACATCATCTACATCAACCGGAATCAACAGCCCGAACAGCATAAAAAATGAACCGCTTTGTGAGTTTCTATGTTGTATGGTTGTTTGTTTGTATGCCGCTTGTATGTCGCTTCAAGTTTGCTTGTATGTTTGTTGCATGTTTGTTGTATGTGTGTTTGTATATTGTTTGTATGTTGTTTATGTTATCTGTTGCTTATACGTACAAACGACACACATGCAGAAACATCAAATGCAGACAATTTGATAGCCCGGGTTTGCGGTAAACATTTTATTCCATCATCATCCAACTCATATTATCTCTTCTGATAATACATATGTGTATGCATGTATCTGTGCATGTGCACGTACGTACAATTGCACTCATTGTGTTTGTATGCATTTGTGTATGTTTGTACATGTTTATAGATGTTTATGTATGTTTGTGTGTGTTTGTGTATGCTTGCATGTGGTCGATTTAGTAAAATATCGTTCTAATAAACAACAACACTAAAGAAAACATCAGCAATGACATCATAATAAACTGACCAATATGGTCCAGTATAAATGTAGATTATGACTTTTTATAAGTGCCCATGTGGAAGTATGTATGTATGTATATATATATATATATATATATATATATATAAGTGTGTGTGTGTGTGTGTGTGTGTGTGAAAATGTTGCATGTATGGTTTTATGTTTGTATTTTCTTATTATCATTTAATCTTTGTTTGATACATGAACTTGCGTGTGTATTTGTGCAATTGCGATTCAGTTAGTTTGTGAGTTAACACGGATGGACATAAATGTGCTTGTAAATATTTGTATAAATGAATGTATGCATGTGTCTGTGTGTGTACGTATTTATGTGAGTGTGTGTGTGTGTGTGTGTGTGTGTACTTGCGGTTCGTTGCAGCTGTTGGAAGCAATACATAACATGATCACATGGAAAGGTCGTTAAACTGACCATAAAATGTTTGTCAGTAGTTATGGATGCATGCATGTATGTATGTATGCATGCATGTTTGTTGGTTTGTTTATTCAATTTCATCACAATTTTCATTTAATCATGGATATGAAATTAAAATATGAAATTTCTCCTAGCAATCTGCCTATGTACACTTGTCAGCTTTTTTCTTAAGGAATGTTTGAGCTGGTGACGATGTCTCATCGGCTTTATGATTGGCTGGCTGTTTAGCTGTCATCATCATCATTGTCATCGTCATCGTCATCGTCATCATCATCAGCTGCACGATCGAAAACGAACCTGTTGGAATGATTGCTGCACATTTCCGGCATCAACCAGACAACTTCCGGCAGAGGGTCCCCAGTCACGTGACAAACAAAGATGGCTTCATCACCTTCTTTCACGTCAACATTTTGAGGTTCCGTCAAAATTCGTGGTCTCTCTGATGATGATGATGATGGTGGTGATGGTGGTAAAAAATAAAAGCAATTGAACAACATGGATTGTAGATTGCACTGTTTTTATGCTTTGTTAAAGGAGAGGTTATATTTGGCAGACCAGATGTTGAAGCTGAACGATCAACTGAGACAAAATGCATGTGAAACATTTCCTCAAAAGCACTCGAGCAATATGATAGCCAGATCACCCCAGTGTAAGTATTGCTTATAATAAAAAATAACACTTGAAAATAAAATTTATTCATTTTATTACCATCCTCATCATCATCATCTTCATCATCATCATCGTCATCATCATCATCAACGACAAACAAGATTAAAATGACAAGGGCCAATAATTATTTGACCCTGATATGACCTCCTCTATGACGTCATGCGATGATGACGATGATGACGATGACATTCGATATGTCGGTAAATGAATTAATTTTTGTAATGCGAAATGAAAGTAATGAATGTCGGGTCGGTAAGATAATGCTGGTACTAATTAATTTGTTGTTGATATTGCTGTTGTTGTTGATGATGATGTTGATGTTGTTGTTGTTGATGATGTTGTTGGTGTTGTTGAAGTTAAAATTTTAAGAATTGCAGCTGATAATATAAAGTTACATGAACATGAACATGAACATTGTCAACATAGACACACACACCACCAACACAAACAAACTTTGAAGTTCTTGCAGAATTATCGCATACTTTAAATTGCAAACAAGCCAAAATTCATACAAGCAAGTTTGATTATTTAATATTTGGATGTACGTGTCTAAATGGACAGATGGAGAGAAAGATGACAGATGGCTGGATGAACATACTCTCTTTCTCTCTCTCTCTCTCTCTCTCTCTCACACACAAACACACACACACAAACACACGTACATAAAACCGAAGCACACAGATCCAACAATATGTGAACTAGATGGATGTTTATGAAAGCAAGTAATAAGGACGGTCATTCCCATTGTAAATCATTCCACAAACCACTTTAAACAAGCTACTACTACTACTACTGCTACTACTACTACTACTACTGCTACTACTACTACTATTACTGTTACTATTACTGCTAATAATAATAATAATAATAATAATAATAATAAAAACAATGTTATTACATCATCATCATCATCATCACAACCGACGACAACAACAACCTCATCTCATACCGACTTCGAACAAGAAAATTTAAATGTCAGAAAGATAAGTTTGAAGGATAAATAAAATAGATGGAGGCAATTTGAAGACTAACAACAACAATCAACAAGCATCAACAAACAAACAAACGAACATCAGCTGCAAGAAAGATGAACACACAAATAAACAACAACCAAAACATCATCAAGCGTCAAGCAAACAACAAAAAATAATTAAACACCAAAAGAGATAGCAAGAACAAACGAGTCAAACATCAATAAAATGAACAACGAACTACGAAAATAAACCAAAATCCATCAAACTAAAAAGCCATATTAAAAAACAAACAAACGATCAACAACACAAGCTGGTTGTAAAGATGAAACACCACAGAATAATGAACAAAACCATCAACAACATCAAGCTTCTACAACTACAACAACAACATCTTCACATACAAACTGCAACGCAACGGTTCACGATTGTAAAAAAAACCTGTCCACACACACACAAACACACGCACACACACACACACACACACACACACACACACATGTAAACATGGGCACGAACAACGATAACATTGGTACGCAAACAAACAAATAAAGGAATGAGCGAAAGAAAAAACGAACAAACAATAAATAATTGAAAAAAATAAATAAATAGAAGTAAAGATGCCATAGAATGTGTAATTTGAAAAATTAATAATTTTTTAAACATAAAACCATACAGGCACAGGCACGCATACAATCAAGCATACTCGCATACGTACATACAAAAATACAAACACTTACCAAATGTTAACAACAAACGAACAAAAGAACAAAGATTCAAATAATTTGAACAAAAATAAATTAATATAAAAAGTAATTAAATAAATTACTGACTGCACACACGCAAATGCGAACATACACATACACACACGCGCACACACACACACGTATACATGAAAATAAAATTCATTCAACTAATAAGGCTTTTTGATAATACATATCATTGGTAGAACAATAAATAATCGTTCCTGAGAAGAATTCTCATAAAGAAACTGTATACAAAATGTATGCCTATATTTTGTAGTTTCTGTATATGTTATACGTACATATACATCAAATAAGCCTTTGAGTATAAATATTTGTGTGATGCATGTATGTCAGAGGTGGGGAAACTTTTTGCTGTGAGGGCCACATAGAGAACTACCCCTCGATCCATCCATCCATCCATCTATCCATTCATCCATTCATTCATTCATTCATTTATTTATTCATTCGTTCGTTCGTTCGTCCGTTCATTCAATTTTCCATCCACATACAACCATGTTTCCGTCGCCTCCTAACTTAGTCACAATCCCATCTGCCGACAAAATCAACGTAATAGTAAAATAAAATTTCACCACTGCTATCAACAACCAACCGCTGAAATGGCGCTCGAATGTTTCGGTACAACTGGCACAATTCACAGTTTTAATATTAAACAAATTCTATATAGCAGATTTTGGTTTTTATTTCAAAGCAGTATTCAAGCGATTAGTTGCTTCAATTTAAGTTTATTATGAAACATGATTATGATTATCACCATGATTATGAAACATATTAAACTTGATGAATTTATTTTTAATTCGGATTTGAATAAAAAAATAACATTAATGACGGTATCGTTTCAACAAGTTATGTTTATAAGAAGGACTGCTAACACCATCCTTTTTGTATTTATTTTTAGTTAATCATTCAAACTATAACTTCAGTGTTGAACGTATGCGTTCCAACCGGATACAAATTTTTTTTGTTGACAACTTTTTAAATTATCAACCTAACAAATTTTTTTGGAGTTTAATAAAATGATAATCCCTCTAAACAATGACAAAAGACTTATGAAAATAGGATTAACACCTTGGTGCGAAATGTTTGTGGCGGAAATGACGTCATTTTAATAGTAAAATATGTTGAAATGTACGATACTGACTTAGCCGATATAAACATTATATTCGATTTCTATAAAATAATATGTAACACTGATTATTATCGGTTTTATAATAAAGTTATATAATAAATATGTACATATAGATCTAGAATCTGTTAGTCGACGTCAATTTAATATGAGTAGCTCTGTTGTCAAGGATGTGCATTAGACAAATCAAAAGTCAATAACATTAAGCCAATAAACTTTTTGCTGGTGTGAATGATTGGGTATAATATATAAAAGAAATGAAGTAAAAGAAATACATATTTTCAATGTTTTAGTGAAAAATGTGTGATCTCGATTACATTGGAGTTCAACTAGATAAACCTGCACACGTTCTCAAACCATCCCATCAGGAAGTCCGTAGGCGGTCGTTGAATTCATTTTAGTATAGTTAATATATTGTTGTTAAGCATCTATAATAATAATTCATATACATTAAATAAAGTTTTTTAATGATGTCAATGATTGAAATGATAAGAATATATGAATGGAACTGGTATAAATAGGATCCGAAAATGCGTTGAAATCAGATCAGGCGCTTTGTACCCATTGTCTTAGCGCCTGGTCTCATTTTTTTATTTTATATTTATATTTTTATTATCTTTATTTATTTTACTATATAGAGTTTGCGCGGTTATATAGAGTTATATAGAGTTTGCGCGGTTATATAGAGTTATATAGAGTTTGCGCGGTTATATAGAGTTATATAGAGTTATATAGAGTTTGCGCGGTTATATAGAGTTATATAGAGTTTGCGCGGTTATATAGAGTTTGCGCGGTTATATAGAGTTTGCGCGGTTATATAGAGTTTGCGCGGTTATATAGAGTTATATAGAGTTTGCGCGGTTATATAGAGTTATATAGAGTGGTGCGGCTATATAGAGTTTGTATGTATGTGGTTTGTATGTTGTATTTTTAAAAATTTAGGTGGGTTCTTTAGCGGTTGCTCATACATACATACATACATCATGTTTGTTTGTGTGGTAATATTTTATGTTCTATTTTTCTCCTTTTTCTCTTTCTTCATGAGCCTTAGTTAAGTTAATGAAACATAGGTAGGTGAGCTTTATTATATAGGTAGGGCATAAGGTAATTTAATTACATAGGTAGGTTAGGGGCTTCTATTCTTTTACTCTAACTAGTGGTGTGTTTTTCGTTTTGTGTTTTTTGCTTTGTTTCACAACATACATTACATTCAGCAGGTACGCGGTGGTTCCTGGTTTTAGTGGGATTTTTATTTATAGAGTGTTGAATATATTTTTATTCCTACAGGTCTTACTTTCTACTTTTTAGTCTTTCTTTCTATTTTACCATTTTTATTTTTATTTATTTAAGATGCGTCATTTAGCACAACTACTCAAACACACACATTACATTAGGTAGCTATATAGGTAAGTTAGATAGGCGTAATTTTAATTGTAGGTAGGATAGATAGGAAGCATCCAACACTAATGTAGTTGGATAGGTAGGCGCGTAAGTTTATCGCTTCTATTTTTTCTTGCACCCACATTACACGCATCAGCGTTATTACACACACACACACAAGTACATACATAAACACATATGTTAGTATTTGAGCGTAATTTTATTTTCATTACACATTCTAATTTATTATTACTAAGGTTGAGTAATTTAATTTCATAGGTAGTTAAGGGCAATAATGTAATTCTAGGAACAGTCTTGTAATGTAAATTAAGCGTTGTAAGTGTATATATAAGTAGGTTAATTATTAAGTTTTACATTATTATTATTAGGTTGGAGCCCAAGGCATTATGTAGGTGGTGGGGTGGGGCCGATTGGCGAATGAATTGGGCTCTTGAGTTTTGTAATTTTAGGTAAGCTAGGACCGTAATGTAATGAATAGGTAAGTTAAGGCTACGTTGTACACACACAACTCATTAATAGATTTAGGATTTAAGTTTTATATTATTATTACTAAGTTGGAGCCCAAGGCATTATGTAGGTGGTGGGGTGGGGCCGATTGGCGAATGAATTGGGCTCTTGAGTTTTGTAATTTTAGGTAAGCTAGAGCTTAATTGTAATGAATAGGTAAGTTGAGGCTTAGACGTTATTAGCTAATGCACCTGAATAGGTAGATAGGATTATTTATATAACTAATTTGAGACGCGTGCACTTATTATTAACCCCCTCTTGAACGGCTGCCTTGACGTGGCGAGGGGGCTTCTCACTAAATGCCGTTCAAGTGAGATGCGTTTTTTCAAATTTTTTAATTTTTTTATTTAGAAAGTTCTATAATAATTCAAGCGCATACACAAAATACAAACACATACTCAAGTTAAAAACATACATACATAAGTACATACATACAATCCCACATACACATATACACGCAAGCATGCATTAGCTGTTATATTTTTGTAATTTGTCTATTCTTTTTAATTTTGCCTGCTTTGGTAATATAAAATCGCAAATATAGAGTGTAAAATGAGCTGTGTTAACAAGCGACAGGTAAGCTAGGGATTGAGTTAGTTGAACGTAGGAAGGTGAGATCTGAGTTACTTGAACACAGGCAAGCCATGGCTGGAATTAAATTAAAGTTTAGAAAAAAATAATTGACAATAAATAGGTAGGTAACTTTGTATCCCCTCCTTTTCATGTTTAGTGATAGTTTTTGTTTTGTGCGCGCGCACCCAATACGCATACAATACAATAAACAAACATGATAGAAACATGATACAAACATGATACAAACAAATACAAACATGCCGTTCATGATTGGCGCTTTTTCATTTAAGCTATTTTATCTAATTTTCACTTTTTATTATAAATTTATTTAAGCACCGACTTCAGCGTACTCGCAACCGATACTCGCGATAATGTTTTCAGTAAAAACGGTGAATATGCTCTTAAAGATTATAGTGATAATGTGAGCAAATTGTTAGTAAAGCTGAACCATTGCGTGTCCTTGCTTATTTCTTTGTCTTTTTTTGTTAAATCGTTTCAAATGTTTTTTTTATTTAAATAATTGAAGGAAAATTTGAAATAAATTCGAAATCACATTTTTGTGAGTTTAATTCATTTTATGTCTTGTTTTATTTGAAATAATATTTTTAATTTTACTCGGTAATAAAGTTTTATAAGGCATTGGTGCTATTTTAAAGAATAACTATTATATATAAAGCAGGGCTGGGCCAACTTTTTGCTTTGATGGCCGCATTGAGAACTATTTGACCTTTGAAGGGCCGCATTGAAAACTATTTGACCTTTGAAGGGCCGCATATTTATTTTTAAATAGCAAATTTTTTCGACTTTTTTTGTCGTAAAGTGTGGCTGGCGACCTTTTAAATGGTCGTAATATGTGGCTGACAATCTCATGGGCCGTTGTTTACCCCCTCTGGCTGGTGCATGTGCATACACAGAAACATCAAGTGAATGTGTGAAACAAAAATATTATGGCTCTATTGCATGTCTGTTTGTATTTGACATAAATTATATTAATGTATTTATGTAGCTATGTATGTATGTATGTATTTATATATATATACAAATTGAGACTTTTTTATGAGTGTGTGTACATCAAATAAATATTTGTACATCAAATACATACAGATGGTGATGATGATGGTGGTGGTGATGATGATGATGGTGGCAATGATAATGATGATGATGAACGGTTGCTTGTTGATAGTGATAGCAATTTAATATTATAAATATGAGATGATTGAATAAAATATATATTCATTTTAAATTAAGCAAGAATGAGAGAGAGAGAGAGAGAGAGAGAAAATGAAAGAGGGAGAGAGAAAGAGTAATTTATGTTACTAAATGAAAAAAATCTTCAAAGAATAATATTTTAAAAAATTATTTGCCTGATGAAGATCATTAATCATAACAATATATCATCATTCGTTTGTTAGTTAGCTCTTTCGTTTGTTCTTTCATGTACTCTATCATTCATTCATTCATTTATTCATTCATTCATTCACCCACCAATCAATCCATCAACTTGTTTCTTATTCATCCATGCCGCCATTCATTGATTCCATCATTACATTACAACTTGAAAAAATCTAGATAACGACGATGATGATGATGATGACGCTAAAAAAGAAGAAGAAGAGATGATAATGATGATGGATTACTATATTGCTATATTTCAATTCGCGATATCATCGCTAAGGAAATGAATAAGTCATTGCACATGTACCGATATATATATATATATATATAATATATATATATATATAATATATTATATATATATAATATATATATATATATATTACATACTAATATAACAAATGCTCAACATTTTCATGAACGGAAATCAATATGGGTCTGGTGACAGTCATGATGATAATGGTGGTTATTATAGTGGTGTTGATGATGATGATGGTGGTTATTATAGTGGTGGTGATGATGATGATGGTGGTTATTATAGTGGTGGTGATGATGATGATGACGATGATGAATGAGACGGTCAGGATAAAGATGATCATTTGTTGAAGATAAAAATGAAATAAAAACCATTGAAGTTTTTATAAAAGATGCACGAATATCTATAAAAACCCACCACACGCACACACGCACACAGAGAGAGAGGTACTGACCAACAACGAAAAGTGAGGCTGCCTGACTGGTTCTGTTCCCCGCCTGGTTCCTCGCGAAGCAAGCGTACCTGCCTTCGTCCAACTTCTCAACCTTCGTTATTGTTAGGCTGCTGTCATCCTGGGGATGGTGATGATCAGGTTGATGACCATGGTGGTGAGATAATGGTGATGACAATAACAATAACAATAATAATAACAATAATAATAATAGAAATAATGATGATGATGAAATGAATAAGATGACAAATAAT
>NW_008703585.1:44608-45437 GCF_000326865.2 Helobdella robusta
AACTATGGGGTTCAAATATACAAATTTTAGCACACAAACAAACATATACAAAAAAATAACATACGATATACAAACAAACAAACAAACAAACAAACAAACGAACGAACAAGCGAACGAACAAATGATAGGAAATGAGTAGAAACAGATGCATCTGTTGAACAGTAGGTTGGCACTCTCTCCATGCATGGCATATAATCATCATGTCGGCTCATCTTGCACCTCCATATTAAAAATTCAAAATTTTATTCTGTCCATTTTGTTTTTCCTGCCTGCTGTTCATGATTTTTTTCTAATTTCAAAGAAAAAATAAAATTTGACAAAGAAAATTGAATGAGAAAGTTTCCAATTCCAATTTTGAATCAAATGAACGAAATTCAGTTATCACATAACGTACAATGACATATTGTAATAACATTATTGCTATCCGCTGTGTATATATGTTTGTAACTGTTTAAAAACCATATATCTCGAAAAAATTGACCTGTGGAAAGCGAAATAACACTGACGCCCTGTGTTGAACACCAATGCTGCCTGAAGAAGATACAGTAAAAATGTATGCATGTATGTCTCTCTCTCTCTCTCTCTCTCTTTCTTTTTCTGTGTTTGTAGGTTTCTATGTGTGTGGATGTGTGTGTATGTATGTATGCTTGATTACATGTTTGTTGGCTGTAATCTGACATGCAGAAATTTGAAAAACTTCAACACCAGCAAATTAAAGTCAGGTAATTAGGTTTCTCTCCCTCTTTCCCTCTCTCTTTTTTTTTCTCTCCAACCTCTTTTATTTGCAATCCTTCTTTCCTACAATTTTTTATTTTTTCAATTTCGTTTC
>NW_008703585.1:50111-51154 GCF_000326865.2 Helobdella robusta
GCAATAATAATAACAATAATAATAATAGAAATAATGATGATGATGAAATGAATAAGATGACAAATAATTGCTAATATTAATCATAATAATAAATGAACTGCCCACCTCATTAACATAAACTTGATCACTCAGCTCCACAGGCTTCCCGCCAACCAGCCACGTGACTTCCGGTGGTGGGATTCCCTGGGGTGGTCTGCATCTCAATGTGACGTCACTTCCGAGATGGACGTCCGTGCTCTGTGGATGCTCAAGGAATGTTTCGTCCAATTCTGTTGAGGAATGAACGAATGAATTAAGGAATGAATGCATGAATGCATAGATGAATGAAAGAGCAAATGAATGGGTGACATCAACACGATATTAACACTTGAAAATTAGTTGGCTAACAAACATGCAGGAAGACTTGAAGAGGTATCATAGATTATCTAATCAGTTACTACGATTCAACGCTCACCTGATTGAGCGAGCTCACATCAGACATTATAATAAGCTCTCAACTTATCGTCTTCATCACCATCTTCAAAATTATTCCACGATTTTATTACTTTAAAAATAGCATGTACGTTGTTCTTCGGTGCAATGCTTTAATATTCATTCCTTCAATCAATCATTTATTCATTCATTTATTCATTCATTCACTCATTCATTCATTCACTAATTTTTTCATCTTTTGTTCATTCGTTCCTTCATGTATGAATGAATGAAGAGACAAATTAATGAACGAACAAAAAATAAATAAATAACGATCACAATGTAGATTGATTGACATTGATAGATTTTTACGAAGGTCTCGGCGGACAGCATACAAACAGCACTACCTGCTAACTTTATAATTATGTTTATATACATGTATAATTGTATATATATACTAGATGTTAGATCAGTATTGTATGAATTTTACCGAATTCAATTAATCAATTCAAAGCTTTGCTTTTTCAATTTTCCTTACTAAAATTGTTCATTTTGTTGAAAATAGAATTATCCAAGTCCATCATGAAAATTTAATGAAACTGTTGCTATCCAAGTACACCATGCAGATAGAC
>NW_008703585.1:51204-61204 GCF_000326865.2 Helobdella robusta
AAAATGATTAAAGGAACGAACGAACGAACGCGAACGAACGAACGAATGAACGAACGAACGAACGAACGAATGAACGAACGAACGAACGAATGAACGAACGAACGAACGAACGCGAACGAACGAATGAATGAATGAATGAATGAATGAGTAATGATAAGTGCAAAATGAAAACAAAATAAATAATGAATTTATTTAACCAAAAGAATAAAATGAAATCTTATTTGTCGCTCCATCCTTGCCAACGGATTCAATGGAGGGAGAGCAGGCAGTGCGTCAGAAGAGATTTCGCAGCGGCATTCACTCGCATGCATCGAGTCTGGCTGCCAAAGCCAAAATTACAGAAGAGGCCAGTCATCTAATTTCAATAGCGAAACCTACCTAATATTTAAGAAACATTGAAACCAAACAAAAACCAACAAAATGAAGAAAAAGATGGATGGATGGAAGGATGGATGTTTAATGGTACGTAAGGGAAACACACGATACCGCATCTCTCTGTACACTCGAGCGTACACATACGTACAACATTTCATAAACATCAACAGATACTCACATATTACACACACACACACACACACACACACACAACACACACCCAGACAGACAGACAGACAACCGAACAAACAAATCTTTAGCAGATTGATAGAGCACGTACGAAGGCATTTCGTGCAGATTAACAAGTTTGCTTAGTAAATATTTGTTAAAATACTACAACTAATACCACCAAAACTACTACTACTACTGCAGCTTACTACTGTTACTATTACTACTTTCGAATCTACTGCGACCAACACTCACTAAAACTCACTGCTGCATCTGCTGCCACTGAAGCTGCTGCTGCTACTACTCGCACAAAATGTTGAAGCGTTATTATAGGCAGCATTTGTGAAAAGGTTAGCGTGTGTGGTGTGGGAAATAGTCGATGAATGAGTGGGTGGATGAAGAACAGATAAATGTTTGAATGATTGAAAGAAAAAAAGGAATGAATGAATGAATGAATGAATGTCAGTTGAAATTGCATCATTTGCTCTTCAAATTGTTTCTAGATGTTGAGTGTTGTTGGTGTTGATTGGTACGTTTGTGTGTGTGTGCGTGTGAATGCTGGTGTGTGTGTTGGTGTATGTGTGTATATACATGCATGTACAAACACGCACATTCATTCACACAGGAATAAAACACACACACGCACGCACGCACACACACACACATAAGTACAGGTATGCAAAATAATTCAGACATCAACCCTGGCAAAAGAAATATGAATGAACAAAAGCCTATAATTATATGCAAATATATAAATTCCACAGACACACACACACACACACACACACATTATACAAATGTTTATATATATCTTTAAAAAAACACGTACACAATTAAATGTACATTACATACAAATGATACACACATATACGTACGTACGTACACGCACGCATGTTGAATTTTGCATATGATTTATTTTTAATATATAATTAATAATATAGAAATAATATAATTTTTTCTAAGCTATTTTACGTTATGATGACAACCGAACGTTTAATAAATTTGGGCATTTTCGATGTTTAATATTTAATAATAACATGCCTAATTTTCCAAGCATGTTTAATCACTTCATTCCTAAATGTGTGTGTAAGGTGTACGTGTGTATGTATGTGTACGAATGTATGTATGTATGTATGTATGTATGTATGTATGTATGTATGTATGTATGTATGTATGTATGTATGTATGTATGTATGTATGTATGTATGCGTGTGTGTATAGTTGAGATGTTTGTTGAAGTGTTGGTATGTCCAGATGATGTTCAACTCTGATTTATTTGTTTGTTATTTGTGTGCTTATTTGTTTCTCCTCTTTCTATTTAACATTTCTTCAACGAGCATCGAACTTCACACGCCAAGACGTCCAATGAATACGTCATCATCACTTCACCGTCAACACTTCTTATCATCATCATCATCACTATCTTGTGTTTCATCATCATCATCATCATCTTCATCGTCATCATCACCATGACCACATTATGGAAACTAATCATCCTCATTAGACAAAATTATTATAATAACAATTATTTCCATCCCTCCATTTTTTCTTTATCTTCCTCCCTTCCTTCCGGCTTCTTTTTTTTTTCATTTCTTTCAATCATTCACGACGGCTGCTACAATTAAAAATGAAATGGTATGAACGAACGAACGAACGAACGAATGAGTGAACGAACAAACGAACGAACGAATGAGTAACTTTATACATACTCGTCATCAACAATTGAACTAACGTATGAACAAACGAACGTACCTATGAGCGTGTGAACGAATAAATGAACAAACGAATGAACGAATAGATAAATAATGAATGAATAAAGAAATGAAAGAACAAATGAAAAAATGAATAAATGAAAGAATGAATGTTATTTCTGTTATTACCGAGGTCTTAGTACAGTATAACCAACATCTGCACGTTTTTGTACGTTGTACACACACACACACACACACAGACACAGACACTCACACATACACACACACACACACACACACACACTAATTATACACAATTATACTTATATACAAATTGTACATATATATGCACAGCACATACAATAAACCACATACATCAAGAATCAAGAAAGCCGATGATACTAATGTTTAAGTTTGTGTGTGTGTGTGTGTGTGTGTGGGTGTGTGTGTGTGTATTTGCGTGGTGTTCTGCAAGAAAGTGTGCAAACAATTAAGATGTGAAGAGAGGTATGGATGGAGGATTTTTCAGTCAGGGTGAGGGATTACAAATTAGGCAAATTATTATAACTTAATTATTATTATTATATTATTCATAATGTAGCTTAATTAATAATATTAAAAACTATTAAATGATGAAATCATTTTAAAAATCCATCACAAAGCCATAAAATGCGAATTGAAATGTCGGGTTCAGTTGGGCTAACATGATCTAGACATAAATATTCATTTTTATTATAATTATTACTACAACTAACTACTACTATTATTATTATTATTATTATTATTATTACCAACGCAACAGAGAATGATGTTACTATTAAATCACAATTCTGAACGCTTATCGAGCCAACAATAGCATAAACATTTTATTTACGAATTATTTATTGCTCTCCTGATTATGAATACCACCACCACCACTACTACTATTACTACCGCTACTACTACTACCAATATTAATACTACAATACTGCTGTTACTACTAATACTACTACTAATACTAATACTACTACTACTACTACTACTAGCGATGCAAATATGAATCTGGAACGTTCACAACATCGGTGGTGATGATGGCGGGGGTTCCATGCAACTCTCTCCTCACTCGTCGAACTGGGGCAGACATTTGTGGATTCTGAAGGCGTGCCACATGGCATTCATTCTTTTGATGAGTTCCCATCACATATTCAACCAATTGCCAAACGAATCAACAACTAGCCCATCATCAAATCAACCGTTATTCAATAAGTCAATCAATCAATCAATCAAATAAACGACCAACCAGCCAACCAACCATGCAACCAACCAACCAACCAACCAACCAATCGATCGTTTCAAAAGAGCTTATTAGATTTTGTTATGAAACATTTATTGGCTGACGATTCATTCCTCCTTTCAATCATTCATTCGTTTATTTTTTTAGTTCTTTCACTCATTCATTTACCTATTTATTCGTTCTTTCATTTTTTTTTGCATTCATTCATTCCAGCCATTTTGATTGATTGATTTGTCAATTTGTCAATCATTTTGTCATTCATTCATACATTCTTTCATTCATCAATTCATTTATTCATTCATCAATTCACTTATTCATTCATTAATTCATTTATTAAAATGATGCGGTGGTCATGGTGATGATGGTAGTATAATATAATGGTGGAAGTACTTAGCTTAAATAAACAATGGATTGTACGTTGTTTATGTTAATGCACGCACAGAGAATTTAATGCAATTCAACGTTACAACGCTGTCGTTCGTTACTACCATCATCATCATCATCATCATCATCATCATCATCATCATCATCGTCATCATGATCATCATCATCGTCGTCGTCGACGTCGTCACCACAGTCGCCACTGTAATAATCGTCATCATCATGACTGACTAGTTAACGAAGAGAAGTATCATAGTTATTTATTTCAGGCACCAGCACAATTAAGCTGCCACCTTAAGCCTTCAATAAGATTCTAAATAAGCTGCTTGTTATTATTATTGTTATTGTTGTAATTGTTGTTGTTACTGTCTTGTTATTATTGTTATTGTTGTTATAGAGAGAATTCGAATGACTATTCAAGTTGAGCGATTTTTAAACTCCTGACGTTCTGAGATATGATTAAGTTCAACATGAAGTTGTGTGTTTGTATGTGTGGGTGTGTGTTTGTTTGTGCATTCGTTTATTTGTTTGTGTATTTGTATGCGTGTATTAGTTTGTTCGTATGTGTATGCAGGTATTTTTGTATCATTCTTTATCATCCGAATATCGTGCATTTTACAACTGAGAAACGAAAATGTACAAACATAATAACTGTACACGCTTCAACAAACATTTGAGTACATAAACTCACAAACATGCAAACATACAAACACACAAACATACAAACACACACAATACATCAAACCTTCATTGTTGTAGGGAGAAAATATATTACCAACAGTTTTGCGAGGGAATTACCACGATACATATAAATGAAAAACTGAAGGTACACACACACACATATATATACATACATACAACTGAAGGTACACATACACACACACATATATATACATACATACAACTGAAGGTACACACACACACATATACATACATACAACTGAAGGTACATACATACACATACATATAGACATCCACGTGTAAAAATTACAAGCAAGGAAGAAAACGTGCCCACTGGAGCTGTTGACCAAATTTACTGAGTATTATAATGTGGTTGGTTGGTTGGATGGTTGGATGGTTGGTTGGTTGGATGGTTGGTTGGTTGGATGGTTGGTTGGTTGGACGGTTGGTTGATTCATCGCTTGGTTGGTTAGTTGGTTGGTTATAAACAACATCATCAACGACAACAACAATAACAATAACAAAGTTGAAAATATTGAATGGTACCAGCGATGAAGAGTTGGATGAGGCCAGCGACTTGCCAGGCAGAACTTTTTGCATCCGTGACGTTGCAGTGGTAGATGCCGACGTCCTTGTCGCTGGCTTCTTGAATCAAAAGTGTGCCTGTGTTGTGGTGGTGGTGGTGGTGGTTGTGATGATGACGTTGTTGTGGTTGATGGTGATGATGATGATGATTACCAAATAAATCATCCTCATTATTATCAAAAAATATATCATCGTCGTTATACACTTCATAATTTTTTCATCATCATCATTATCATCATTACTTTCATTATCATCATCACCTTCATCATTATCACCATCACCTTAATCTTCATCACCATCTTCTTCATCATCATCACTAACTTGATGGCAACAGCATTCGATTTGACTGACCGTCATCTTGTGATGTCACAACTTGTTTGTTGTTTTGGTACCACGTGACTTTGTAGGGATGTGCATAGTCAGTTCTGCAAAGTAACTTTATGTGGTTCTGTCTGCCAACGTAGGTTATCTCGTTGTTGTTGTTGTTGTTGTTGTTGATGCTGTTGTTGTTGACATTGTTGTTGATGTTGTTGTTGTTAATTTTTACTACTTTGTTATTGTTGGTGTTGACATCTTCTGCTGAGAATTAAATCGTTTTGAACATTTTATTTGATTAATCATTGAATTAATTTTTCATTTTTTTGTCAATGAAGAAAGAGAGAAAGAGAGAGAAAAATAAAGAGAGAGAGAGAGGAAGAGAGGAGAGAGAGAGAGAGAGAGAGGAAGAGAGGAGAGAGAGAGAGAGAGAGAGAGAGGAAAAGCAAGTTGTAGCAAGCATATTTGTAACAGGATTAACTGACAAGCCAATTTAACTATAAGTGACAGCCAAAATAAATTTTTAAAAGTGAATTTATAACCATTCATACAAACATACGCAGTTACATACAAGCAAACAAACAAACAAACAAGCAACAAACTTGCATAAAGGTTCAAACCAGTCATACATACATTTATATATAAATCAAATAAATGCACATTTGTTGTCTTGTGGCAATTTCTTCCTTTCAAATAATTACAAAATTTTTTAATAAAAAAATAAAACCCGTGAAAAATAACGCCTCAATTACCAAAATTTATAAAAATTCTCAAACTACAAAGAGAATGAAATAACCCAAATCATAAATTTTTCAAATGAAGTTGTATGTTTGTATGTATGTGTGTGTGTGTGTGTGTTGTTTCTTAATTCTTTGAAATGCGTGTGCGCGTTAGATGTGCGTGCGGGTGTGTTGTTTGAAATGGAATACATTAATGATGATAGATGGCGTTGTGTTGTTTCGCTTCACGCTGGTTCAAGAATAAAAAGTTATTATAGCTCCGTGTCGTTCTCTCTCTTTGTCCGTGTCTTTGGCTGTTCGTGGGGTTTTAACAGTTTTAGTGCACAATCAAATGTTTGAAAAAAAACTATAACATATATCCTTACTTACCTAGAAGATGCTTATTGATGTTAACTGGAATTTGAATTGATTTCTGAGTCTATGTAGAAACACCTTATGTATGTATAATATTTATGTACACGCGTGTGTGTGTGTTTGTATGCATGTTTGTTTGTACGTATGTATGTATGTATGTATGTATGTTTGAGTTTTTGTGCAATATCTGTTCTACAATGATACATTAGTCACCATTCAGCGATGTTAATTCTATTTGGATGCAAATGTTTGGTGCTGTGAGAAAGATTTATGTGTTTTCCTGGACAAGCCAACAAATCAACATACGACGACCAATCCATTATTAAACTAACCATTCAATCAATCAGGTGAACAATCAATATATATACAACTTCTTGCGTGAAAAGTGCTTCAAAACCGAAGAAGCTAAAAAAAATTCCTTCTTACGGTTTGTCGCCTCTAGAACCCCTGATTTTTATGCTACAGGCATCAATGATTAAATTTCTCGTTGGCAAATGTGCATAGATTGTGATGGTTTTTATTTTGATTAAATATCTCAAATGAAAGCAAATTTATTGCATTTTAAAATGGGTGGTAGAAAACCTACATTATTTTTGCACCAACCTGATAATTCATTTCACATCGTGTATTAACCAGTGTTAGTATTTTTCCTGTACCGTATTTATAAATGAATGTGTGTATGTATATGTGTGTGTATGTGTGTGTAAGTGTGTCAGGCTGACCTAGATAGGTCGCATTCTATACGGCGTAAGTTTTAATTAAGTGTCCGTGTTTAGATGGTGTGGATAACAACGACGACGACGATGATGATGGCGATGAAGAAGTTGATGATGATGATGATGATTATTATTATTAGTAGTAGTAGTGGTAGTAGCAGTAGTAGTGGTAGTAGCAGTAGTAGTGGTAGTAGCAGTAGTAGTGGTAGTAGCAGTAGTAGTGGTAGTAGTTTTAGTAGTATTAAATCTTGCGACAGTAGTAAAAATAGAAATTATCTTGGAAAAATACTTCGTTCCAGCAACAAATTAATGACGGGGAACTGATATTAACTGTCTAGTATCATATAGTTTCGCTAATGTCTCGTTTCGTTTTGTTGTCTCATTTCGTTTTGTTGTCTCGTTTCGTTTTATTCTTTCGTTGTCTGATATTTAATCAGATTTAAAGTTAGTTGGCTGGCTGGTTGCTTGCTTGGATGGCATTTATTTTTAATTAAATTTTTATGGCAGTTGTTATTATTATTATTATTATTGTTGTTGTTGTTATTATTGTTGTTGTTGTTGTTGTGGTCGCCGTGAATATGCAGTAGAGAAATTTTTAATTAAAGATATTTCGCGTTTAGTGGCATTAATTCTATCGGGTTCTTTTTAAACGTGGCAGATGTTATCTGAGCTTCTATTGCAGCAGCAAAACAACATCATCATCATAATCATCATCAACATTATCAACAACAACAAACAACAACAGCAACCATCCTTACTGTAGGTTAATGGAAAGTTTTTAAAATTCCTGACAGATTTCCAAAAATTTCATATCTTAAACAGTGGCAAAGTACGGTGGGCTTGTTGTTATGTATAATTTTAACCCAATAGTAATAAGAATGATAATGATACTATGATAGCATTAATAACAGCAATGATAGTAACAACAATACTAATAATGATATCATCATTATTGTTACTCTGCTTACATGTGGATGAAATTTATTAAATTCATTAAAAGAACGCATTGAAACGAACCGTGCGAATGTTGAAGAGCATTTGCTGAGATGATGACGACGATGATGATTGTTAGTCTTGTTGGCGTTTTAGAAATGTGTCTTAAGATTAACATATTGTTGAAGTTGTTGATGTTGTTGTTGAAGTTGTTGAAGTTGTTCTCGAGCTGATGTATCACTGAAATATCCAGTATAATATAATTTTATCCATGCTTTATTTATATTAATATGAATTCATTTTTTCTAATTAATTTAAAATATTGTTTAATTTGTTGTGACGCTGCCAATATTACAACTTAATTTATTATTATCGTATTTTGATGCATATATCTGAGAAAATTTAGCATTGAACTATAAACAAAAGCTTTCATGTTTCAATTCTTTTCAACATAATGAATATTATTTCCTAACAAACCACAACATCAACATCATCATCAACTATGTGTTTAATCTCATTTGTTAAACCCAAAGCCTTTATAATCCTATCGCACTCCAAGTATACACTATATATAGTATGTATGATATATATATATATATATGTATATGTATTTATATATATATGTATGTATTTATATATGTATATGTATATATTGAGATAGTTAAATAGATAATATACACACTACTAACTTAACAAGCGATTAAATACATTGTGGTGTCACTTCGTTAATGCTTGCTTCCATTCATTCATAAGAATCAGTTAGTAATGTTATCATTCATTCGTTCACTCACTCATTTGTTAGATAATTCATTTATTTATTTCTTCATTCATTCATTCATTTACTTATCATTCAGTCGTTCTTTCGCTTTTTCGTCAGTTCAATCTTCTGAGCATATTGTTTGAGCGCAGCTCTCCTCATCATAGTGTGTATGTGTATGAATATGTGTGGTGTGTGTAGATGTTTGTATGCGTGTTCGTATGCGTGTTTCTGTGTTTGTATGTATTTGTGTTTGTAATGAAAGGCAGCGCACATTAAATAAGCATTGTCTATATAACTGTCCAGTTATTTATTATGAAAAAACAATAGATCATTTATCGGATATTCGTTATTCATTAACTGCTGCGTTGCATTTGAATGGCAGAACCATCGTAACATGTTGTACAAACATTTACGTGACAGCAACAGCAGCAGCAACAACAACAACATCGGGATGAAACACATCAACAGCGTCAACATCATCATCTCATTAATTATTCACGAGATGAAACATTCTCCCACCAAAAGTCACGAGGTAGCATCATCACTCTCTCCATCGCTCACATTTTTGGAACTTATTTTTTCCTTCTTCCATATACCTGCTCCATTAATTATTTTGCCTCTTCTTTCAACTCTCTGTCTCCCCTCTCTCCTCTTTCTCTCTCTCTCTCTCTATAAATATATATTAATATATATATATATATATATATATATATATATATACATATATATTTATTTTTATATATATATGAGGCAGCATTTTCAGAAATTATAATTCTATAAAACTCTATATAATTCTATTAAAGTATATTTAACTAAGTATAACTCTATATGACCTCATATATTTCTATACTACACTATATAACTCTATATAACTCTATATAACCCAATAAAACTCTGTATAATGAGAAACTATATGGGACGCAGTTGGCAACATATTTCGATTCCAACTCACTTTGAACGAACGATAATTTTTACAAAGTTTCTGCCACCTGGTGTTTTAAAGAAATTAATTCAAAGTTAACTAATCA
>NW_008703585.1:63704-104605 GCF_000326865.2 Helobdella robusta
GTATTTTTGTGTGTATCAACCAAGCACACGCACTTAACACATTTGAATAAGATCTTAAGATTAGCAGATTAACGTGCAATACGCTCTATACATAGATAGAAATAATCTTTCACATGTAACATCTGGATATGTAAACACACACACACACACACACACACACACACACACACACGTACATACATACATACATACATACAGACAAACGCTTGTACATTCATTTGTTTTTCTATTGAAACATTTGTACATCTACATAATTTATAAATAAACAAAGAAAGTTAAAACAAAGAAAGAATGAATAATAGACGAAAAATAGAAAGATGGAGAAAGAGAGAAATGGATGAAAAATAAGGGAAAGATGAGGAAGAAAATGAAAAAAATAACAAGGAAGAAGAGAGAGAGGGAGAAAGATAACCCGTTTAACTAATCGTTCTCTGCCTAATTCACAAACATCATTTCGGGTGAACCGGCTGCAAATTGTTCAAGGATATTTTTCTACATACATGCATACATATATACACACTTACACACTTACACACTTACATACATACATACATACATACATACATACATATACACGGGCATACATATATATATATATATATATATATTATATATATATATATATATATAGACACAAGATATTGCACAGTAGTTTCATATATTGAATGGTCTGTGAGTTTGAACTTGAATTCGTATGTTTGTATTTGTCGGTATGCATGTGTGCCTGTGTATGTGGACAGAGTTTTGTATGTGTGTGTGTATGTGTGTGTGTGTGCTAACTAGTCAATAATTATCAGTGATTTGTCAGTGTGTTCACTTCAGAGCCGATGTTTATACTGGTCCATAAATCAAGTGATGCTCGTGCAACTACAAACTCAACATACAATGCCACACAAACACATGCACAAGGCATACAATGCCACACAAACACATGCACAAGGCATACAATGCCACACAAACACATGCACAAGGCATACAATGCCACACAAACACATGCACAAGGCATACAATGCCACACAAACACATGCACAAGGCATACAATGCCACACAAACACATGCACAAGGCATACAATGCCACACAATCACATGCACAAGGCTTTACTATTTGGCTACATGATTGACAGACGCAATGTCATCGTTTGAATTCCAATTCTCAATGCACACGATGGAGGAGTCCCCTTCAGACCGTGCAATCTCATTTAGAGTTTCACCAGCGAGTTGCACGGCGGCGTTGATGCTGTTGTTTTTGTGGTGGTTGATGCTGCTACTTGTTTGTTTGTTAATTAACTATTTACTTTACAGCACTGCGAACTATTTATTCTTTAACTTTTGGCATTCTTCAAAAATATTTAAATAACAACGCCTCCTACTTCCACAGGACGAAAACAATTTTTTTTGATAATCTGATTAACCAAATTTGAACTTTAAAAACACTGACATGATTACAATCAACATACACGTACACATGAACAGACAGACAAGCAAACAGACAGGCAAACAAACAAACAGACAGGAAAACAAACAAATACACACTTACAGAGAAAATTGCAATTTTGGAAGGAAGCAACTATGAATTGATCTGCAACTACTCTCATAGAAGACCCAGCATTTTGTTCTGGTCTGAAACCGTGACCGCGCAATCTCAAGGGAAATCACAAATTGGCAGCGTGAACTTTAAAGATAACAGCGTGCTACCTTATCCAGATTATACTTTTAAAAATGTGAAAATAAACCGGGCCACTTTCAGTTTGATGATCACCAACATATCTCAAACACAGGGCGGTGAATACTATTGCAGCGACACCGATATAGATAACGTCATCTCAAAGTTTGATATCAATGTCTGCGGTCAGTTATTTTTTATGATTTAATTAGTTATATTAAAATTAATTCAACGTAATAAAGAATGAAATGATTCGTCCTGGCCGGACTCCAACGCGAGTAAAACTTCGATTATCTCAAGTTCGGGTGTATGACTTGGTCTTATTTTGAACTGACGTATGAGTGTTGAGTAGATTGGAACCGCTGAATCATTTGTGATTAATTCGACCAATCAATCCACTACCACCAATCAATCCATATATAAATTAATCAACCAATCAATCAATCAAAAGGTGGCATAATATTTGAAGTTCCAAACGAGCTAGAAGAAAAGAAAGATTACAAAATAAAGTGCAAAGTGAGCTGCACTGGTTTGACCACTCTGAAAATGTACATCGTCCTGGGTGGCGAGCAGGTGTTGCTGCAGCAGAGCACGCTCTCAAATGAAGATGTCTACGACTACTTCGGTGGTGAGATAAACTACCAAGCGTCTGGCGAGGACGATGGCAAGGAGATCCAATGCATCAGCAGTCTCCCTATCGTCAACTATGACAAAAAACTCGCCACTAGGAAGCTGTCCGTCAAATGTGAGTACCTCGAAAACATGGCGTTTGATATATCCATCGTCATCATCATCAACATCAACATCATCATCATCATATTTCGTTCACACAGACGCCCCAAACAAGCTGTCCATCCAACCAGAAGTGACTGATTTGAGAGAGACTGACGAAAAAATCCTCTGCACCTCGAACGGCAACCCGAAGCAGAGCGTGAGTCTGGTGGTGCACGGTCACCAGGCAACTTCGCAAACGCCGCTTGGGACTGCCAGCGTGAATGTGGCCGACCTACCGTTCAACGAAACTGTCACTGCCTCCTGTGAAGTCAAACCGGCTGGTGGCCTGCCATCCATCAAGACCAGCAAAACTTTCAGGACCCGTCGTTAGTTGCCCTCTGCAGTTGTTTGCTTCTTTGTCTCTGAGCAGTTGTTTTCCTCTTGCTTATTTTTATCACTCTTTCTCACTTTTTGTATAATAATTGTTAAATCAAATTTATTACAAAATATTAAATGTATGATTGGCAAACCTTTCTCATTTAAATTTTTGAAACTTGACAGCGGCGCCCGCCAAGCAGAAAGCCCTAGAATCTTCCGGTATGTTCTTCCGGCTATTATTATTTTTTGTTATCATTCTTCCCAAACATCAATTACAAATACGCTCAAATTTTAAAAATGTTTATGTAAAAAATAATAATTTATATGCCTGGTGCCTTTTTAGCAACGTTCGGCTGAATAAATAAAATTATCGATTTAATCTGCCATCCTTAATTCTACTATCAAATATAATATTAGGAAACTGCAACATCCTCATCCAATCAATCCTCAACCATACATCCAACAATCCTCAACCATACATCCAACGATCCTTAACCATGCATCCAACACTCCTCAACCATGCATCCAACAATCCTCAACCATACATCCAACAATACTCAAGTGCATCCAACAACACAAATTTAGACTACACCGTACATTAGTTTAATTTAAACTGCGCAAAACAATAACCAAAAATACCCAGCAATACGCAAGAATACATCAAAATATCACTTGCTATCTATAAGAAATAACGCGAATTGATTTCATACAAAGTCGAATGAGGTTATTAGAACGCGCTATCACACACAGACACTTGACTGACGAAGTCTTCATACACATATGCACACAAACACAGATAACTACATACCTAAACATACAAACATACATACTAACATACATACTAACATACATACATGCATGCATCCATCCATACATACATAATACATACATACAAATACTCTTACATAAGAACGCACATTCTGCAACGTAGAAACGTAGCAGAATCTTTTGAAGGTCCTATTACGTCATCATCATCTTCATCATCACCATCATTTTCGTCGTCATCTATTATATATCATCTATTATATATATATATATATATATATATATATATATATATATATGTGTGTGTGTGTGTGTTGGTAAAAGACCATAATTTTTACAATATTCTGTAAGTTCTACCGAATGTTTAGCGTACAAACTTATTAACACCAAACATTCGGTACAATTTATAGAATATTGTAAATATATATATATATATATATATATATATATATATATATATATATATATATTCAAAATATTTTATAATTTAAAATACTTTTATGAAGTTTAATGATAGCTATTTTGCTCTTTTAATGTGATTGTGCTCTATATTTACCATTTTTGATTTTTTTGTTTGTCTTTATACATGCGATTGTTTGTTTGTATACATAATGTTTCTGGTGCTTTTGGCGTTTTTGTGTTATATACATTCGTTGTCGATGTTCCAAAACTTATATGTTGGATCATGTGCGACTGAGATACAGTTTTTATTCAGTTTTTTAATTTTCGGTTTCGGTACGTAAAATTTTGGGCTCAGTTTGGTTTAAATTATTTTGTGATAATTAGATAATTATTAATGCAAGAGGAAGGATAATATTTGATATCATGATAGGATTATATTGTTACATCTTGGTGGGATAATATTAAACTGCATATTTTTCCGTCTGCACCAACGCAGCATGTTTCTCCGACATTCAGAGCAAACATCTTCATCATCATCATCACCACCATCTACGTCATCATCACCATCTCCATCATCATCATCACCATCATCCATCTCTCCATCATCATCATCACCATCATCCATCTCTCCATCGTCATCATCGTCATCAACAACATCATCATATTTTTCTTTTGAAAACTTTTTTGTTCTACATTTCGTCATTTTTTGTTATATGACGTCATCACTGTCGTCACCGCCATCATCATCATCCTCGTTATCATCGTCATCATCTTCATCACCATCATCATTATCATCGTCACTAGCGGATCAACCATGTGGGCCAATGCACCAGCAATTTGGAGGACAATTTTTTCCATGGGCTATTAATTTTAAGTGGTGAAAGAGAGAGAGAGAGAAAGAGAGAGAGAGAAAGAGAGAAAGAGAGGGAAAAATAGAAAGAGAGAGAGAGGGAAAGAAATAGAGAAAGAAAAAAAAAGAGAGAGATAAGGAGAAAAAAATGGTCGTTCAGTTTGGAATTTTGAAATGTGATAGCAGAATATAAACCAGAAAATGATTTGCATGGATGTTTAACAATAAATTTTAGCACATCATTCAGCTCTACTGGTGTTATAAAACGTAAAAGAAACGTAACGAGACGAAACGAAACAAAACGAGACGATTGTATGTTGTAACGTAACAGCAGTAGTAGTTCGTTGTAATTAAAGTGAATGTGAGTAAATTTTATTTTTAATGAATATTGATTTAAGCGGCGTTAGCTGTAGTAGCAATAGTAGTAGTAGTAGTAGTAGTAGTAGTAGTAGTAGTAGTAGTAGTAGTAGTAGTAGTAGTAGTAGTAGTAGTAGTAGTAGTAGTAGTAGTAAACACACCGATCCACCACACACACACACGCGCGCACACACACACACAGACACATACACACATACAACACACATACATACAATACGGGCCAAACAATGCTTCTTGCTTCCAACATCCAGCATCCAACATGAATTATTGTCAGCGGATGCTTGTACAACTGTTTGTGTGTGTGCGTGTGCGTGTGTGCTGTGTGTGTGCGTGTGCGTGTGTGCTGTGTGTGTGCGTGTGCGTGTGTGCTGTGTGTGTGCGTATGATGAAGACAACGAAGATGATGATGGTGATGAGGAATGGTGATGATTAATTGGTGAGGGTTTTCGTTACCAAGTCTCCCCAAGCATTCCTCATTCCTGAATAGTTTAACAGATTTCATTACACTGAAATAATAATAATAATGATAATAATAACTATAGATCATTCAGTCAGGGCGTGTCGAGATGAGTAAGAGGAAATTGTTCGGCTGTAAAAAAGAAATTTCATTCATTTTTTTCCTTCCACTTTTCTTTCATTCATTTACTCATCCTGTTACTCTCTTTCCATTTGTTTTTATTTCTTTTTTATTTCTTTTATTCTTTCATTCGATTATTCAAAAAGCAGACATCCGCTTCAGAGGCGTCATTTGGGGGGAGGCAGGGGGGGCAATTGCCCGCCCCAAGAAATCAAAATTCTAAATTGCAAACACTATAAAATAATTATATAAAATTATATAATTTATTATAATTATATATACAAAATATTGTGCTTTTTAAATGTCAAGCGCTATACAATTTATTTCATTTGTCCCTACAATAACTCATGTTCTGTTTTTAAAAAACCGTTGTGTTGTCGCTATATTAGCTGTCGCGTTCGCTGTTATTTTGATTTAGCCGGAAGTCAATTTATATCATTTTTTAAGATAAAGAGTTTTTTGAATACAAATTGTTTCAGTTTCGTTAATAAATTTGATCAAACTACTAGTCAATAATAAATGATTAAATTAAATTAATTATCAATGATATAATATAAAAAATATTTTAAATCATCAAGTTGGTAAGTCAAATAACAATAACTATTTTTTCTGGATATTGTATTAAATTTTATAAAAAGTTTAGATTATATTGTAGAAAGATGTCAGCTGGAAATGAATTACCAAAGAAAAAAATTAAACTTTCAAATTATAAAAGTGTTAATTTTAAATTCTTTGTAAAAAGGATATATATAGGATATATAATTTAGTAATTTTAAAACTTTAAAAATTTTGAAATTTTAAAAACTTTAAAAATGTAAAATTTATTACAATGTTGCACTGACGAGGCTAGGTAGTCGAATTACTACTATATGCATACATGTAGATAATGACATCTTCTGTAAATATGAATTTTGTTAATAACATTAACAAGTTAAGTTTAGTAGATCGGAGAATTATTCGAAAAATCGAGAAACTATCATATAGATTGAGTTGAGTACTGTAAGAAACGCCGTGATCTTTATTAATAATATATATATATATATATATATATATATATATATATATATAAATAGTACATGCTGCTAAGTCATGGACCAAAAAAGTTCGCCCTCCCCAACCAAAATCTGAAATGACGCCCCTGATCCGCTTACGTACATTCGTACATTCATCTTTTTTTCATCCACCTATTCGTTCCTTCATTCATTCATTCGTTCGTTCATTCATTCATTCATTCAATCATTCATTCATTCATTCTTTCTTTCTTTTCCTTTTTGATCATTCATTCATATGAATATTTGCTTGACACATTTCCTAACTAATTAACGTCTGAACAACTTTTTTGAATACATACATACATACATGCATACAAACATACATACATACATACATGCATACAAACATACATACATACATACATGCATACAAACATACATACATACATACATGCATACAAACATACATACATACATACATGCATACAAACATACATACATACATGCATACATACATGTTGGTTTGATCTTAGCCTATAGTTACTCATTTCATTTGCATCTGAGTTAGCCATACACACACTTTGAGAAGTTTCAAAGGACACTAGGATATAAATTCTTTAATAATAATAATAATACATATATACAAACAAACAAACATGCAACAAAACTTGTAGAGTTGCATACAAATAATATAAGCATACAAACAAACATACAAACACACAAACGTTCGCTGGTTCATTTTCTTTCTATTTAAATACTTTTGGTGTTTGCTCGTTTCAGAACTTTAGCATTAATAACAATAGAAATAATAATAACACGAAGAAGAAGAAAAAGAATGATAATAACAATTAAGTCATCGTCATCATGATCATTAATTGTTATCAGATTCGCAATTGGTTTATCTCCTTTTTAGGGTCTTTTTCTTTTTAACCATCGTCATCATCAACATCATTGCTGTTTTTAATTTTTAATCGAGTGATTCTATGAGGCACCCGTTATTGTTCGAATCCGCATATTCTCGTTTCTATTTTTTTCATTAATTCATCCGTTCAATCATAAATTCATTCATTCGTTCTTTCATTCATTCATTCATTCGTTCACCCAATCATTCATTCATTCATTTCATTTGATTGTTGCAGGGCATGTGATGTTTTGGCAGTCTTTGTCGCTACTTTATGCTTAATATCATTATCATTATTATTATTGTTACTATAAATATCATATTGGTTATTTTCATCAATTTTCTTCCCTTGAGAATTTCTCCTGTTTATACTATGGTCAGTCGAAGTTACGGTAGTGATGATGATGATGATGATGATGATGATGATGATAACAACGAGAGTGAATACATACAAAATCTTACATACGTACATACAGACAGACACACACACACACACACACACACACACACACACACACACACACACACACACACACACACACGTTACAGAGTCATTCGTTCATAATTATTTGTATAAATTAAATGAATTATAAATTGACATTAAGTTGATGTTAACAAATCGCCCAAATAAACATTCCCTCACTAAAGGTTCCATACTGACACCTTGGACCTTCCTCCTCTTCATCTTATACTCTGCAACCAGCATTCTTACAGCCAAGTTTTGTTGAGTTTTGTTCTTCATAAAACTTTATTATTATTATTGTTGTTGTTCTTATTATTTATAATAATATTTTTTGTTATCATTATTGTTATTATTCAACTTTTTTAAATTATTAACTTTTTATATTTAGGTTTATTTGTTTTTCGAAATTTTAAACTTAATTTCTTCTTCTTCTCCTTCTTCTTATTATTAGATTTGCTTGCTAAAAATTGTCTTCAAATAGAAAGAAGTGTGACGATTAATATGTGTGTGCTGATAAATACAATGATGCCTGTGTTTGTTTGTTTGTTTGAAAGTTTATTTCAATGATTTAGTTATAATTCATTCATTTATTTGCTTTGTTCGCTCGTTCATTTGTTCGTTCGTTCGTACATTCGTTCAACCATTAATATTTTCCTTGTTCATTTGAAATCAATTGAAGATTATGTGTATGAATATAAATGTGTGTGCGTGTGTGCGTGTGTGTGTGCGCGCGCGCGCGCGTGTGTGTGTGTGTGGTGTAGTAACTATATATTAAATGTTTTTTACTCTGTAGTTTTCAATGTCTTCTTATTTTGTACTTTGACATTTCGAACGTATTTTACAAAATATTCATTCGTTCGTTCATTCATTCATTCATTCGTTCGTTCATTCATTCACTCAATCAGTCATGTTTCAAACAATTTTAAATAATTTCAAAGATGTTTTTTAGATAAAAATATTATCTTAAATATTTACAACACCCCCCCCCCCACACACACAACACACACACAAATATATATATATATATATATATATATATATATTTATATATATATATATCTCGTCGGTTGGACATAGAGATTTGCAAATATATAGATAGATATATATTTTTTTTAAATGTGAAAAAATAGAATGTTCAACACTTTCAATTAATCATTTGAAGATGAGTAAGGTTTGTTGTCTGTCTGTGTGAATGAATAAATGTACGTGCGTGTGTTTATATCTGTGTGTGTGTGTGTGTGTGTGTGTGTGTATGTGCGCGTGTGTGTGTATGTTTATATGTGCTTAGCTTGTACAATTTCACAGTTTTACTGAAATGTTGGAAAGTTTTTCAAAACAATTTCATTTTTTCATCCATGCACACTATCTCAAGGCTTATTTGATATTAAACATTATTACAGATTTTAAATATGTGTGTATGTGTGTGTGTTTGAGTGTGTGGGAGAGAGAGAGAGAAAAAGAGAAAGAGAGAGAGAAAGCGAATGAGTGAATGTGTGGTGTAATTTAATATGGCACATAGTCTTGTAATAGAAGTATTTTTTGTAGTAAGAATAATAATGTTGTTGTTATGAACATGTACCCCAGATATGCAATCTTTTCCATTTGATGTCATCACCATCATCATCAGCGTTCAATCATCACCATCATCATCAGCGTTCAATCATCACCATCATCATCAGCGTTCAATCATCATCATCATCATCAGCGTTCAATCATCACCATCATCATCAGCGTTCAATCATCACCATCATCATCAGCGTTCAATCATCATCATCATCATCATCTGCGTCATCATCATCATCATCACCTTTAACATTATAACCATTATGAACATCGTCGTCGTCATCATCGTCGTTACCTATATACAGTATTGAATTATTGATCTAATGTTTTTCGGTTGTTTGTTGGATTGATTAAAATAAAGAAATGAATGAACGAACGAACGAACGAACGATCGGACGAACAAATAACTAGTTGATTGAATATTTAACTGTTTGATTGGTTGATTGGTTGATTGGTTGATTGATTGATTGATTGATTGATTGATTGATTGATTGATTGATTGATTGATTGATTGATTGATTGATTGATTGATTGATTGATTGATTGATTGATTGATTGATTGATTGATTGATTGATTGATTGATTGATTGATTGATTGATTGATTGATTGATTGATTGAGAATTTCCTTCAGATTTCACCGACTATTCATCTGTGCAAGACCGCGCGAATATTTTAGTAAGGTTTCATATGATCATTTTAAATATTATAATTATTGTAATATTATTTTTATAAATATTAATAGCTTTTTATTCCCACTGCTTTTATAATTAATGTTAAAATATGTTGCTTACAATTCTTAAAAGTTTGCTAGCAACTTTAATTATAAATGTCGTTATAAACTAATTAATATTTGCTTCTGTTATGTTTGTGACGTAATAATATTAAGAAAAAATATAATTATGAAAATAATATTAATAATAATAAATATATTATTATTATTGTTGTTGTTATTTCTTTTGTCTATGGCTAAAACGTTTGTTTGGTTTTTGGCGTTTAAGTTGTGGAATTTGTTTTTATCATCATCATCATCATCGTCGTCGTTATCATCATCATCATCATCATCGTCGTCGTTATCATCATCATCATCATCGTCGTCGTTATCATCATCATCATCATCGTCGTCGTTATCATCATCATCATCATCGTCGTCGTTATCATCATCATCATCATCATCATCATCGACTTGCAATTTTCATCCTACCAGTAGCATAAATCAATAACCTCAGATATGTACATTCAAAAATTGATGTATAAATGTACAGTACATGCATATGTACACATACTCACTCACACACACAAACATGACTCCATCAACAAAGCAAACTTCTCAACGCTGTTGGTGTTTCATAAATTTTGGTCGACTTTTCTAACATAAATAAATAAATATTAAATGTTTGTATTATTATTATTTTGTATTTACTCCCTCTTTTTTTTCTCTCTTTCTATAATATATATATATATATATATATATATATATATATATAACACACACACACACACACACACATATATATATATATATATATATATATATATATATATATATATATATATGATGTATTTATACCAGAGATGCACCGAATATTGAATTTGGTCGAATAGCCGAATAGTTGATCCGCTATTCAGCCGGAGCCGAGTTAGAAAAACTTGAAGTTTTGAAAAATATTTTATGTTTTAGGATAAAAATCAATCAAGGTAATGGGAGAAGCGGGAAGAGGGGGATTTGTACCTATCCAACAACCCTCCATCGAGATAATGTCCAACCTCTTGTTCAAATTCAGATCTTTCAACAGCTATGATGGCCAGAATAAATTGTGCGCCAACAATAAAATCAACAACAACAATTATTGTTCTTGAATCCAGATAAGTGATGGCTTAAACGAAAATTGCAATTCTATTCGGCTATTCGATCAGGCCATTCGAATATTCGGAGCCTCTCTGGTTTCTATGCGTATTACCCACGTGCTTCTAAAACTTTTAATGTATTAATATTTTTATTCATGTTTTTTGATGGACTAAACAAGGTTAAATAATTTGTTGTTTGCAGATTATAATAATGAAACGTTAATCAAAAAATAAGTAAACGGATGAGTAATTTAATTAAGAAATGAGTTAATTAAACTGTTAATTAACTAATTAGCGAGAGAGAGAGAGAGAGAGAGAGAGAGGTAGAAGAAAGAAAATGAGATAAATTGAAACAACACAACTCCTAAAGAACAAAACTTTTAAAAAACTTTTTAAACGAATGAGTCTGGCGCAAAAAAACATCAGCATAAATCATATTGTACACATTTGTTATGTACGTTTGTGTTTGTCTGCGTGTCTGTGTGTGTGTGTGTGTGAAGAATGTTGTGTGTACACACACACACACACGCACACACACACACACACACACACACAAACATTATCATTTCAAATGTTATAAATCTTTGTACAGTGTGACCTCACTGATGATATAAAAATGAATCTAAGAGATTCTTTTCACTTCGAAAGAAGAGGATCTGCTTTCTTTTTATTTGAAATTAATGTCATATACGAACTGTTGCTCGGTAAGTAGATCTAACAACAAATGGATGATCCTGTCTACAAACAACATGCCTGTCTAGCCTACACGCAGTGCGCACCAAAGTTGTAATGTTGAACGGTGGGACTTTCTAGCCTGATTTCAAAGAAACTTCGCAATTAACAACTTTATATAAACGTACATTCACTCACACATATTAAATATATACATACGTAAGCTGGTTTGTGATTGTGTGCCCATGTGAGTGCGTGTCAAAGTTTCATCACGATGACGAGACGAGAAGAAGACGAAGCGAGGCATTTGCGTGGGTTACATCTTGCTATCGTTCAGTTACGTAATGCCTGCTACCTCTCTACAACACTTTCTCAATCACATTTTATTTCCATGTTTAAAATTTAAACGAGTGCAAGTGCTGGATTGGAAATTTAATCGTGAATCTCAAATATTATTTCCTTTCTTTATAAAAAGCTGACTGCCTACAAGATATATCATCTTGTAGGCAGTCAGCATTCATCTAAGCTTGAAATAATGTAAATAATGAACTTCTATTCTATGTCGTTAATAAAATTGCCTATTTGGAAAAAGCAACTTTAATAAAAAATTGTTAACTTAAAAATTTAAAATTTTCATAAAAGCGATTAAATTTTGAAAAATTTCATTTGGAATCGTCTTCATGTTCTTGATACAACTGGATTGTTTATTTTTATAACACGATCTCTGTTTAGAAGGGGTGTTTGAGCAGCGAGTTCAACTCTTACGTAAACAATGAACGCTATTTTAAGTTATTTGCAGATCCAAAAAAGTTTACAATAACCTGACGGTGACGTTCTACGTGAAGAGAATGATTACGTAGTGAGTCGCAATAGTACCATACAAGATAGCCTGGTCAAAAATGAAACACTGTCATACCAACAAACGAACGAACGAACGTACGAACGAACAAAATGAAGGGCATCACCATCTGAAGCATGATCACCTGGTTAGTTAGGCACCGCAAACAACATTCAACAAACTTTGAACTCTGAACCCTCTCCCCTAAATAGTAACAGTTATTTTTGAATTCAAACATCTCGTGGTTCGTAAATGAACTTATTGCAAGATATGATGATGCCACCGACAAATCATTCAATCCTACTGACACTCCAGCGGAAAACAACTGACACCATCTCCCTGTCTATAACTTCAAGATAATAGGCATAACAAGCGCTGCTACTGAGAGCAAGAAACTCATTATACATATTACCTAGCTTAACTTGGAACACACAAACACACAGACAACAAGATACACGCAGACATATAAAATCATTCCGTCTAATAATTATATAAATGATTTATTAAGATAAACACTCCTGCTAAAAATACTTTAGCAAACGCTGTTAACATGAGCCAGCCTATAACACGCATAGGTAGAGAGACAGACAGAGACAGGGAGAATAGAAATTAAATTTATGACAATAAAAAACTAGCAAACTAAAAAAACCACTACTATGTACTGTGCTGACTTATAAACTGAACGAATCACAAATAAAAAATCCTCATTCAATACGTTTATAAATTCAACTCAGACCTCCATTTGGGGTATATTAATTTGTGATTTCACATACACATTATATAACAAAATATGAAAAATAGTAAATAAATAAATTACACACGAATAAATGGCATATATCTTATAACCAACGTTCTACATTGGGTAAAATATTCAAATTTAATACTATAAATTAAACAGGCCTTTGAGTTAGCTTCTTTTCGTAAGAAACGAGACGAGAACAAAAAACGGATCAATTTATTTCTGACAAATGAACAAAAATCTTCTGCAACTTGCATCATACACATAATATATATCTATAGATGACGTGAGGTGGTCGGAAACAGATCGAATCAACCAGAAACAATTCCTAGATTAATTAACTGAACAATTAAGTAATTAACTGACCATTCAGTTATTCAATTGATCTACATCAGCATCGTCATTTACATTAAAAAATATTCATTCACATATATACATATATACTTACAAATATATTCTCTATTCGATTCTAATTGTGTAATTAATAAATCGTTAATAATAATAATATTAACAACAAATGTAATATATATATATATATATATATATATATATTATTATTAACAAATCAATAACAAATTAAAAATAACTGACGACAAAAGCATCAACAATAATAATAATAAATCAAACAGACCAACCAATCAAAATTATTAATCTTGTTTATTTAAATAAAAAACACACAAGAAAACGAACACACACGCACGCACACACTATACTGTGTATTGAACAAAGATGTTTTAAAAGTTCATCATAGCTACCAATCAATTAATCGTCCTAATAGAAGGTAAAATGGGAAGGAGGATGACCTGACGTCACATCAGAACACCTCCCACCTTACCACTTTTCAACATAACTCTCATCACGTTACAGGGTCAGGGTTAGAGATAGAAATAAATTCAACCAAAGAAAGCCTAAGATGAGAATTTTAAAACGTTTGAGACAAATGAAAAAAAACTGAAAGAGACTGAATTAATGATGTTGTTTTTCATATTGGCACCATTTAGTTGGAGTTATCAACATTAATGTCTTTCTTGTTATTGGTCCAAAACAGTTCGCATGTTCATGCACCAGTAACAATCACATTTAATTCAATCAACCACTCAATCAATTCATCTGAATGAACTTATAAAAAAGCAACACAATTTTCCATCAAAATAATATTCTAAAGAAAACATTAAACAATTTAACAAAACAAGTGAAGAAAAATGAATTACAAAAATTATTATCTCTTATTAACAAGTCTATTTGACAATCGTCAATCAATCAATACATTCGCAATCCATTTACATCAGACATCACTACGTACGTACAATGCAACACATCAGGTTAAATCATAACAATGCTATGATGAAAAGATGACGATGATGATGTTTACAATTGTGACAATGGTGATGATGATTAAAGAGATGATGGTTAAGATGAAAAGGATTAAGAAAATAGTTAAAAGGAAGATGATGATTGAGGAGAAGATGATTGAAATAATGACAAAAAAGATGCAGATAGTTATAATTCATCTTTGGGCACTTCCTCTTCCTCTTCCTCACCATCCAGTCCGTCACCATGCTCAACATCTTCAGCTTCCTGCAGAATCATCAACATCATTATCATTATTATTATATTGCAAGTTATAAAGGAAAGAAATCATACAGGTTAAAAAAAACTAAATAAATGATCATCAACATCCACCCGCCAACCTACCATCAGAAAAGTTCAACATGCCTTGCATAATGGTCATTCAGTCAATCATCATTACTTCTTACTTAAAATTTACTATTTTATCAAGAAAATTCTCACATAATGTTATACTTGACACCTACCTAGCCGACCATTCGCCCACAACAAAACAAGCAAGCAAGCAAGCAGATTGACACTAACAGATTCAGCAGGACCAGCTCCATCCTTGCCACCAGATTCCAAGAATTTTGTAAATGCAGCCAGAGTTCGCTCGCCATTGTAATCAACAACTTTGTCACTATCTTTTGGGAAGAACTTGAGAGTCGGGAATCCCTGAATTTTGATGTCTTCCAATTCGTTGGCAGTTGAATCCATCTTTGCAATGATGATGTCCTTGTGGTCCTTGAACTTCTCTGCAAGTTCCTCCCAGATGGGGGCCAGTTGTTTACAGTGACCACACCATGGAGCATCTGGTTATTCGTTGTTAAGCGTTTGTCCAGTTGTCCATGTTTATACAATACATGTATGCAGGTTTGATTTTAACTGCAGTTGTCACGCAAACACACGCAAACAGAAACTTACAAAATTCAACAAAGACATCCTTAGACTTGTCCTTGGCAACCTGGTCAAAGTTCTTCCCCACCAAGACCTTCACTGGCTTGTTATCCCAATCTTCTGGGATCTCCTCTGAGTTCAAGTGTGCCTGCAGATGTGTGAGTGTGTCTGTGTGCGTGTGTGAGAGTGCTTGTGTATGTGTGTTGCAGTCTACTTGGTGTGGGCATAGCATAGTATATTACATAACATTACAGAATTTGAAAAAATCAATAAATCAGCTAACAACCTTCCTCTTCTTCTCAAGGACCTCATCAACAAATGTCTTAATGCTATCGAACTTGATGTCAGATGTGTCTGGTTTGAACTTGGACATGCCCTCATCGGTCAGCGTGATGTACCTGTATGTTGGGCAGTCCTCAACTTTCAAGTTAAAGAACTCCAAAATCCTCAGGTTCTCGTCCTCATCAATGTTTATGTAAATAAACAACACCTGCCAAATTAATTCATTATTCCATCACTTAAAGAAAATAGAGAAAAATGAGAAACAAAAGAGGAAATGGAAAGAAAAGAAGGAGACGCACCTTGCCTTTGTACTCCGGAGCCAACTTGGCAAAAACATCCAAATGTTCACTGAAAGCATCGGATTTCTTTGAGATGAAGAGGAGATTGTGGTTCTTGACATCACCACCAAACACAGATGGAGCTATCTCTTGTGTAAACTCAATCACTAAAGGCAGACGATTTCCCTTGATAAACTCTTTCAATGATTCAACCGTTACACCCTCTGCCAAATCAGTGCGACCTTCATCAAACTGGAGATATAGAAATTAATTTGTGAGTGTGTGAGATGAATGAAAATCAGGAAACTAATTAGGATTAAAATAAAAATCCAACTTTCTTAAATAGGACAATGGAATCTTTTTCAACTTTGTACTCTTTGAAGATGCTCTCATCAGAACATGATCCAAATGGAAGGTCGTCGATCGATGCAGCCACTTCACTGAATGCTTTTGCCATCTCTGATTCAGCATCCTGAGGTACATATCATCAAACAAAATGTTCCCACTGCTTCTTACTAATTATCAATTTTGAAATAATGCATTGAATTTGATCAGCCAACCTTGAAGAATCCCAGGAGAACAACATCTCCCTTCTCAATGAATGCCTTTGCAGTATCAACATCTTCCAATGCAACTACAGTTGGACCAGTTTTCTTCTTCAACCAGGCCACGATCTCTGAGGCAGTCCTTCCTCCACTGTAATCGACGGGCTTGCCGCTTCTGAAGAATTTTAAAGTAGGGTACCCCCTAACTTGGAACCTTTCTCCCAATTCAGTTTCTTCAGTTGCATCAATTTTGGCCAATTTAATTTCAGAATTATCGTCATTTAATAATTTAGCTGCCTTCACATATTCAGGAGCAAGTGCTTTGCAGTGTCCACACCATGGTGCATCTGCACACAAAAGTTATTAAAACACTTCTTAATGACCACTTTTTTTTCAATGTTTACGAAAAATTATAAATTCAATGTAATTTTTTAGCCACATTTTGATTTGATAACACCAGACTAAAAAACATGGCGGTAAGATTGTTAGGATGCACTCAAATTCAAAATAAGACAAAGAGAAACGAGAGATGAGGAAAGCAATGATGATAGATAAAAAAAATGAATCATTGTTGCAATCAACAAAAAAACATTACTACTGACAGAACTCGGCGAGGACATATTGGTACTTTTCGATGGCCCTATCGAAGGAATCCTTCGTGAGGACCAGCACGCCTTCGTCCTCTTTGAATTCTTCAGCGAAGGCCCCAACCAACACAATCACTAAAATTAGGCAAACTCTAGCAAACATATTAAAACTTTTAAACACTGTTTCAGGTTAAAATTATAACTTTACAATGTGAATTTGGAGTTAAATTTTTATTTTTTGACAATCTGAATAACTTAAAAAGGCGAGTTAGAGGAGGAAATGAGAATTAAATTGTAAAATTTGTCCGACGTAACGTGGCAATTTAAAGCCTCGTCACAACTCAACTCGACGCCTTGAAGTATTCATGCGCGTGCGTGTTCAATTTTCATTGGTTAATATTTCAATGGCTACGTGTTATTAATCTCAATGCATTTCAACCAAACATTTATCATCATTTTCATCACAAAGTCATCGTTTTGCTCATCTAATTAGTTAATAATATCTATATTATTGTCATATTTTTGTGTAATGCCTCTAATTACATTCAGAAATGATTAAATGAGGAAGTTTTGTTTGCTCTAATAGTGTTTGATCAGTCGCATAGCTTATTGATTACTTTGAAATATAAATAATAAATGAATAATTGTAAATATTCATCATTGTATTTATATAATAGATTATTTCATTTATATTATCATAGATTATTTTACTTGAATACGCCGTCGTAATGCATTCTTTTCATAAAAAGATGACTAAACTTCACAATACAATTCAATGAAGTAGCATGCATGTAGAATAAAAAGTGAAAATTCTCAAATATGGTAAATAAAAGGTGATTTTTCGATGTAATAATTGCAAAAATCTTCTGCCAAATTCACAATTTACGAGAAAACGTGATGTGCATGTAGTTTAAATGAATTTTATGTAACATTTATGTATGTTTTAGCCGCGTCATGTTAATTTACCACAAATGTTTAAGTGTATAACTCAATATAACACAACTTATGTGTTGTAATTTAATGCCTGACTTTTACACACAACACACACGAAATTTATTGTTGTAAAATTTGAATTCAAATTATATATAAAATCATTATTTAAACAATTTTTTGTTATTTTAGATTTTAATTTGAAACCATTATACTGCTATCCTAACTATTTTCCTGATTTTGCCACTTGTGCTTCTTGTCAGGTGTTTTGATAACTTTAAAAACTGGTATTTTTGGTAATGAAATTAATAACAACAAGAGTGATAATAAAAATGTTAGTAGAAGTCAATTATTGAACGAATTCGTATACGCATAGACCTAATTACGTTACTTATACTCACATGCAAACGCACATACATGCACACATATATCATCGTGATCTAACAACATATCAGAGACGAAACCAACCTTGACATTTAAAAAACTTCTTATTTTTGTAATATCGATAATGATGATGATGATTGTGACCCAACTAACTAAAACACATGTAAAAAAATTATATATATATAGCCAATCAGAAAGTTTAGATTTTAGTTAATTTATATGCATATATATATATATATATATATATATATAAATAATATATATATATATATATATATATATAACATATACATACATATATAACATATACATACATATATATTTGTATATAGTTATTCAGTTGAAAGATATTTTTATTTTAATATTATCCTAACTGCGACGGCCGCTTCCACAAATAATCCCAATTAGCCGGGAAGTTCATTGGCATCTAAATTGGAAAAGAACACGATTACAGCAGTACAGCATTACTTTACTCTTAACTCACACTTACTTTATCTTCAACTGAATGACTCTCCGTATCTTTAGGCAAACATTAACTATTTGTTGTTTGTCATGATATGCCAGACTAGTTTTTCATATTATTTTACTTTTGTTATTGGTAACATGCTTATAAAAATCATATTCAACTCGTACCGACCTGCACATGTTCGATCAATGAGTAACAAATTTCTAGTTCATTTCACCACGCTCTGCAGACACACACATCCGCAAACAATTCAACTATTTTCTATTTCATAGAATCATATATCCAATCTATCGCGGCTCGTAGCTCTCTCGGAGATTTAAACTGCCTGCATGTTCAGAGGAGTGCAACTTTATGGTTTTACAAAGACAACCCAGAAAACTACGCCCCTTTGAATTATGTCAGAAACAAGAAAAATTCGTAGTTAACATTTGAGAAGATGCCACACCTGAAGAAGTGCCGCCATGCCATACGGTCGCCTACGTTTAAAACCTGGCCCACTGGCGGTAATGGCACTGAACGCACGATAAATTTTTATTTTTTAATTGTTTTGAAAGTTATTTTACAAACTTTAAATCGTGAAATTTAACAAAATTTTATGTACATTAAATAAACGTTAGTTAATATGCAATTTTGGCATAATATTTTCTGCTGTTTGTTATGAAACAAGCCATGTTGCTGTCAATTGCACTTGTAAAACCAACAAAGAAACATTTTTATCGAATGTGAAGCGCTACAAAATAATTTAATTAACTTTATTGATTCTATGTGAATTTGGATTTCCGCTTCGCACTGATTTGCTATATATGTGTAGTAATTTTATGTGTTGTAAATAATCGGTGAAAATAAGAAAGATTTCAATATCTCCATCGAACATCGCGAGAAAATAAAAATATGTCGACGAACGAAGAAGAAAATTACGGTGATGAAAATGCCGACTACGAAGCTTCATTTGCTAATTACAACCTGGCCGAACAGGAGGAGTTCGATGAGGCCATCGAAAATCCGGATGTATCGGCGGAGTATGTCGACGGCCAATCAAGTAATGAAAGACAAACAAACGCCGGTGACGAGGAGGAAAACGATTACAACAGTAATAATAATAATAATGAAGAAAATGACAATGAAGAAGAAAATCTCCATTCCAATGATGTTGATCCGATGGAAGTGCCAGAGAACCACAAAGATGATGAAATTGAGAATGAAAGAAAATACGAGAAAGACGAGGATGATGACGACGACGATGATGATAATTCAAACTCGGATGGCCGACGACGCAAAGAAGACCCCCCAACACATCACTATTCGGAACCTATCAAGTATGACAACCAACCCGAAAGTTCTAGCAGTACAGAAAAAATTACAGAGCCTTTACATTCTGCTTCTGCATCAAAACATGATGATGATGAGAGAAAGATTTTTGTAGGAGGTTTGCACTGGGAGACAACAGTCAGTGAGTAATTTTGCTTTTTTAAATATAAATATAATATAATACTAATAATAAAACTTAAATATAAATCTGTTTATGATTTGTAATATATTCATATTATAAATTAATTAATAAAATCTTTTGTTGATGGATCCTGACAGATGATCTAAGAGACTACTTCTCGAAGTTTGGGAAAGTTGTTGATAGCACGTTAAAGACGGACCCAGCAACTGGTAGATCACGAGGATTTGGTTTTGTCCTGTTTGAAAATGTTGAAGCTGTTGATAAAGTAAGAAATCAGTTTGTCGTTTGCTCCACACAAGTTTTCACATTTTAATTTAATTTCACTTTTAATAATTTATTTTCTTCTTTTCCAAAAAGTAAAGGATTTCAGTAAAGAAACATAACGATAACTTTTGGATCTAATGCCTGAAAATTGCTTAAAAATGCTTAACAATAATGTTTGATTACTTACTCACAAGCATATATATTGTTTCCCACCCATGAATTATAGGTTAAATTGGCGTTCCAATGCGTCGTTTGACAATGAAAAATACAAAGATCTTGTTACTTCTATTCTATTGCAGTAGTAACCAAACAATTTCACAAAAGAATTTCCTAATAAAAATTTCTTAAAAATAAATTTTTTTCATTTTTTGAGTTAAAGAATTTTTTAAAATAAGATTTTTTTTTCAAAAATCTCTCTTTAATTCTTTTTTTCATTATGGTTAATTATCACACTGAAAAATACCCAGCAAAAAATCACCCTCCCTCAAAACAACACATTCCTAAACTTTTGTAACCAATCACAAATCAGGTATGTGATGAGAAGTCGCACGTCCTGCAAGGTAAAACTATTGATCCGAAGAGAGCCATGTCTCGTTTGAACAATGTAACAACCAACAATAAGGACCCAGTCAGAAAAATTTTTGTAGGGGGAGTCAGCCCTGATATGCCTGAAGCTGAAATTAGGAGCTACTTTTGTAAATATGGCAAGGTATCTGTGTGTGTTTATGTCTGTGTCTGTGTTTGTGTCTGTTTTGTTGATGTACTGATGTTGCCAATTGTCAGAATCAAAGGGCTAATGACATTTCATTTGACCAATCACATTCCAGATCGAAGAAGTAGAACTCCCATTTGATAGACTAAAGAATCAAAGGAGGGCTTATGTCTTCATCACGTTCGAGTCGGAGAAGATAGCTGAAGAAGCATGTGCACTGCCAAAACAAAAATTAGGAGAGAGAGAAGTTGGTATTGATGATGATTTATTTTTATAATAAAAATATATAATTAATTAAACAAAATTATCCAAATTTATAGTTTAATGATGATCAAATATTTTCCCGACCGACCAGGTTGATGTGAGGAGGGCCACCCCTCGAGCTGAGAACGAGATGAACAGGACCGCTTCAGCTGCTGCTGCTGCTGCTGCTGCGAGAGGTAGAGGTCTGTTTGCTGGTCATTCACTACATTCATTCATTCATTCATGTGTTCTGTTTTTCAACCAATTTGTCATTCATTCAATAAACATTTATTCCTTCTTTCATTCACTCAACGTACATATCTTCAGCCAACAATTAACTTCATTGCCTAATTCAAGCATTATGATTGGTTACTTATATGTTACCACACGAAACAACAGGTGTCTACGATTACAGTGCCTACTACAACTATGCATACCCTGGCTACCCTGGTTATGCCATGCCCCCAGGTTACGATTACAGCAGCTACTATGGACAGGATTGGAGCCAATATAATCAATATGCAGCTGCTACTGCTGCTCACCAATATGCAGCTGCCTACCCAACAGCTGCCTATCCAACGGCTGCGTATCCAGCTGCCGTTGGAACTGTACCTGGAACAGCCGGTACTGCTACTGCAGCTGCTGTGCCTTCTGCTGGTGTTGGCGCTTATGGTGAGTTCTGATTGGTCAATTTGTTAGATGTGGTTTGTTTTGATTGGCTGAGTTGTGCGCAGAGATGTATTTTTGATGGTCAGTTAATTTGGTTAATGTTTTATTATTATTCAGTTGATTTAGTTTGTGTAATTTCGTCGGTCAGTTAGTTTGGTCAGTGTGATGTCATTGGTCAGTTAATTTAGCTTGTATGTAGCTATGTTTGTTTGTTCATGTGCTGCCATTGATTGTTTGTATAATTTTATTGATGATTTAATCACTCAATTTATCTTTGATACATTGCTGGAATAATTAGATAAAATATCAATTAGATGATTGAGTAATTTAGTTTAAATTAATTGATAATTATAATATTTTTTTGTTGAATTGGCCTTCCAGGTTACGACTACAGCAGCTGGTATGGTCAGCAAGATGCTTGTACGTTCATCATTTTCTAATTACGTTTATAATTTGTTAACATTTTTTGTATTTATTCATAATTTTTTTAATTTTATATTTTTGATTCAATTTTAAATAAATAAATAGATAATTTTTGTTTCTTTTCTCAGCTGGCAAAGCCAAGAGAGGACCGACCACACCAGCAACTCCATACCACCCATACAATCGCTAATTTTAGTTAATAATTAATTAATTAATATTATTAATTAATTTTAATTATTAAAAAGTTGTTATTGTATATTATTCATCGTTAGTACTCCATTTTCTTCCATTACTGCTATTACCTATAATAATGACTTAATATTTACATACATTTGTTCGGTTGTGTTGTATATTTGAAGATGAATCGTTTAATTATTTGTGGAGTTTTAATTGAAATGAAAATTTGATTAATATTATTTATTATTAATAAAATTATGGTAATATTATTTTATGATAATAATAACGATGCTACTTACATACGTGAACCAATGGATGACTTCAGATTTGGAGCACTTAATTTGTTTCGCCAACGGTTTATATCGCAGATTTATTTGAAAATTTGATGAAGTGAGTGGATGAATGATGGAAAGAAAGACTGATTGAATGTTGGATGGATGAAAGAGTGACCAATAGAAATAGTTATTGCCTGATATTGGACAGATTTATATTTTCATATGCCATGTAACTCCTAATTAACGCAAAAAAATATTAAAATTGTCACACAAGACTTTGTTTCATTTATATTCTTTTAAAGCCTTTCAAGAAGTAAAAATTTAAAAAAAAAGTTTTTTAAAGTCGAAACTAAAAGAAGACGAATGAGAAAGTTCAGATTTTGATTGCGGGGTGACAATATGGACGAATAGAATTTTAGAATAGACTCAAATCTAAAAGAAATTACTTTTCCTTTTAATTCGATGTACGCATTTTGTTTAATATAGAAATGAGTTTTTTAATTATAAACACAGATGAACGATGACATAAATACACACACAAACACGCAGACACACAAATAGGCGTACGTTCATACAGAGGATTTTTTTCCTTTAGCCTATATATTTCCATTATGCAACCATTAGCATTAACGACCTGTATGGTAAATTGAAAAAATGTATATATATATGTAAATATATATATATACAATTATTTTTAATTTTATATTAAAGAAAATAAATGAACAGACAGATTGAGAGAGAAGAGACACGCCGAAATTCGCTACACGATCATTTTGAAAGGCTGGTTAGCCAAACTGTGCAAATTCTGTTTAAGCCATCCCTTTCTTGGGTTGGGATTTTTAAGGATTCCAGAAAAATAACTGTTAAATATCATTAGCGAGAAGAAGTTAATTTTAGCCATCATATCTGTTGAAATATCCGAATTTGAGCAAGAGATTGAGGATTATCTCGATGAAGAATTGTTTGATTTGATAGACACGAATCGTCTAATGATACTTTCATAGCTTGTTTTCCATTCTAAATAATAATTTTTTTGGGGTTCGGCTTTCGACGTTGAACAGATAATGCCGGATCAACTACTCGACTATTCGGTCTAATTCGCTATTCGGCACATCTCCAATTGAAAGATCGTAGAAGACTAAAAATTTAAAAATATCGTAGAAGGAGAGTATTTATGATGATGAAAATGATGAGGATGATGAAGATGGTGATATCATAAATGGTGTTCATATTAACGTTGGTGGTGGTGATGATGACGACGATAATGATTTTATTTAAACATTAATACACCAGATGAAAATTGGTTTTTAATTCATTGCTTGAAAATAAGTTTAACAAAGTAGTTATAATATAAAGTTAACAATAAACACTAATACGGGCAATAGTAGCAATGAAATTTACATAGATTATATTTATTTTTTTTTATTAAATATACGAAATCTAAATCGCAAATTTCGCATTCATTGCTTCTGTTGAAGATATTTTATTGAATGTTTTAAATGATGATGATTCGCCAACGCTGGGTTGTTGCCGATGTTGTTGTTGCTGATGTTGTTGCTGATGTTGTTGTGCTTGCTGATGTTGTTGTTGATCTTGTTCTTGTTTGTTGAGTGTTAAATAGAAGTATGGTTGTTGTTGTTGATGTTGATAGTTTTGTTCGGTTAACTGCATGACATCTGGCTTATCTAAACATTCAACTTTATAACAGTTGAAATTTGAGCAAGATGTTGGGCTGGCAGACGTATATGTTGAAATGTTGTCGATGTTGTTGATGTTGTTGTTGTTCGATTTCAAGGAGTGCTTGCATTTTAAAGGATTTGTAACGAGATTGTAGATATGAGTTGTTGATGTTGTCGGCGATGACTGATGATGTTGTTGCGGTCTGGTATAATTGTATAATAGTTGTTGTTGTTGATGCTGTTGCTGTTGATGTTGTTGTTTGTCTATTGGCAAAAGCGGGCAAATTCTAAATTATAAAAATTGAAAAATATGTAACGTAATATACTACTACTAATAAATAATAAAAATAATAATAATAATAATAGATAATAATAATAATAATAATAATAATAATTTTACGCTTTTAAGTTAATTAAGATCTAAACATAGTGAGCAAGCCCCACGTTGTTACATTACATACCTGCCTAGGTCCATATCATCCTCATCATCATCATTAATGTCTTTGTTGATGTTCTGTGTTGTTGATGTTATTGGGTGATAGTTTTGTTGGTGTTGTTGTTGGTGTTGTTGTTGCTGGCCATCGTAGAATGCTGGCGTGCTAGTTGTTGTTTGGTTGTTGATGCTGTTGTCATCCGTGAAAAAGTAACGCGAAGTTGTGTGGTGATGTTCGATGATATTATTATTAATATTGTTGTTGTTGTAATTTTCTTGCTGATGTTTTTGATGTTGTTGATGTTGTTGTTGATATTGTTCCAGCTCAGTTTGCTGTTGTTCTTGCCACCTTCTGTGATGGGTGTTTGTCAGCATCATCATCATTTTATTTAACATCAACATCATTGCAACACTCTGTTACAAATCAAACATACAAGCATACACAAACAAGCAACCAAGCAAACCAGCAAACAAACACACAAGTAAACAAACAAACAAACATACATCCACATACAAACACATTCTTCACCATGCGCTTAAGACACAATTATCAAACTATTTCGAAGCCTAATTAAAAATGACAGCCTTCCTTGCATGTTACTATGTATATGTGTGTGTGTATGTATGTGTCTGTCTGTCTGTGTGTTTGTATGTCTGTATGTCAGTCTGCATGTACGTGTGTGCGAGTATGTGTGGGCGTTGTTCGTGCATTTAGTAAAAAAGATGAGAGAACTCATAAAAGTTGAAAGCAAACATGAAAAACATAGATAGAAGAGAATGTTTAAAACACAGGCAAACATAAATAAAACAAAATAAACAACAAAGGATAGAAAAAAAGTATTTTCACTGCGTGCATGCATCAGTCATTTAAATTTCCAAAACTTTAACACCGAATTTTTATTGAAATGTTAATTTTGAAGTAACGAAAAAGTACGTCTACATGTGTTTGTTTGTTTGTTTGTATGTTGGTTTATTTGTTTGTATGTTGGTTTGTTTGTTTGTATGTTGGTTTGTTTGTATGCATGCATGTGTTTGTGCAAGGGTATAATGCAAATAAATCTTCATCAAAATCAGATGAATACATTTAAACAGTTAACAGAGAGATAGCCAGGTACTTTCCTTCATCATCATCACCATCATCAGCAACAACAACAACAACGTAAACATGAAATTAAAAACTCCATCGGCACAGGGCAAACAAAGAAGCGAAATCATACAAAACGAATTAAAAACAAAGAAACAAAGAAAGGAAATAAAACAAAGATATATAACTATCATTAAAATAAAAATAAAAATAAAGACCCATCGTTTGAAAAAGCCGCGCAAAATTGCCCATTTCAAAATGGCCACCAACAAGATGGCTGAACGAAACGGAAGTCATCATTCACCGTGACGTCACAGGGTGCGTTTTTAAATTAGTTTCAACTTTTCTGTAACTTTTCTGCAACTTTTTTCGTATAGTTTGTTGTTGTATTTTCAATTAAGTCTTAATTTATTTCGGCTATTTTCAAAAAGTTGATTGCCATCATTATCATCGTCATTATCAACACCAATATAAACATCATCATCAACAACATCAACAACACCAACAACATCAACAACAACATCAACAACAAAATTCACACTCGTTTGTATGCATACATTAACGGCGTTTATCGTTAACGACATCGCATATTTACAACAAAAAACGTCAGCAGCAGCAGCAGCAGCAGCAACAACAACAACAACAAAGCAGTGTGAAATTATTCAAAGCTCTCTAGGTAATGAGGTTGTTGTTGTTGATGTTCTAAATGTTGCTAATGTTGAGGTTTTTGTTGTTGTTGATGTGTCAAATGTTTTTGTTGATGTTGTTTTTTGTTTCTGTTGTTGATGTGTCCAATGTTATTAATGTTAATGTACTTGATGTAGTCGTTAAACTGGTCTATTTCACCAAATTTTTAAGTTTTTAACGAAACGATTTTACTATTTTTAATTAATTATTATTTATATTATTATCTATAATATTATTATTTATATAATTATCTATAATATCATTATTTTTATTACCATTATTTTAATTATTATTATGTATCAATTTCAATGTTTATAGATAACCAACCAAACGATGAACAACCAACTGAACAATGTAAACTAACTTTAAACAAACAGACAAAGACACACTAAACTAACAAATTGAATACAAAATATGTCTCTCTCTCTCTCTCTCTCTCTCTCTCTCTCTCTTTCTCCCTCTCTCTCCCCCGGTATATATATATATATATATATATGAATGTGTGTTTGATCTTCCATGTGATGTTTTTAGCAGGAAATATCATCATATATAGAAATTCCCGTGCACACACACACACACACACGCACACACACACAGAACATAAAGAACAAAAAGCGACAGGCATTCGTGCGTTTATACAGGAAATACGTCATACAAAGAGTGGATTATATATCATGCCATTGAATTTTTTCTTTATTGGCTTTCCATGTATGTGAATGTTATAGATTTTATTTGTCAGCGCTATATATTGTTCATTAATATTATGTTACTACCAACCAATCAATCAACCAACCAATCAACCAATCAACCAGCCAACCAACCAATCAACCAATCAACCAACCAACCAACCAATCAACCAACCAACCAACCAACCAACCAACCAATCAACCAACCAACCAATCAACCAATCAACCAATCAACCAACCAATCAACCAACCAACTAACGAACCAACCAATCAACCAATTACGCTCAAAAAAGGCAAGTAACAAAAACTTCTCTTATCTCTCGGCAAGCTACACTAAAATCTGCCAACAAATCCGTGATTGAATAAGGCAAACATGTTTGTGTGTATTTGTTTGTAAATTTTTGTTTCTGTACAAGTTTGTATGTATTCTTTATTTCATTCTGTATATTTTTCAATTTTCGTGTCTCGAACGTATATCAAAATGCTGTCACTACTGCTACTTCCATTGCCTCCACTACCACTACTACTGCTGCTGCAAAAACTATAACTAAAACAACAAAATTACTGTAATTAAATTAAAATTAAATTAAAATTAAATCATAATCATCATAGTTAGTCATCATCGCTTTTTATTTAAAATAAAATAAGTACAGCGATGATAAGATAGTTATGAATAATAATAATAACAACAATAATAATAAAGTTAATAACGACAACAACAACAGCAACAACAACAACAACAACAACAACAGCAACAACAACAGCAACAACAACAGCAACAACAACAACAGCAACAACAGCAACAACAACAACAGCAACAACAACAACAACAACAGCAACAACAAGTCCCACCTCCTCAGGCAAGCATACACGAGAGCCAGAGGAACCGACCCGATTACTATTCCGAGTATTATTCCTATGGCTACTGCTAATTATAATCATAATTAATTATAATTTAACGTAATTAATCATAATTATTATTATAATTATGGTGGGCGCTTTGTTGTAAGGGTTGGAACGCCGGACACTGCCCTTGAAGTAGCCGCGACCGACTGCAACGATGCCATGTTTGTGTGCGAGGAATGCGTTATCAGGATTATAATTATGATCATAATAATTAATAATAATTATTATAATTTTTATTATGTTTGAAAATTATCGACGCCATCTTACCTATGGGGAGAGGGTTGTATCTGTTCAGCGAAGATTCCAAAGTTATGGAGATCCCTGGCAGTATATCATCACCATCATCGTCATCATCACCATCACCATCATCGTCATCATCACCATCACCATCATCGTCATCATCACCATCATCATCATCGCCATCGTCATCGTCATCATCATCATCATCGTCATCATCATTATGACTACCAGCGTCATGTTTAGCACAGCTGCCGTAACTGCCACTCCAGAGGCTGCCGTCGCAAGCCAGGAACCACGTCTCGTCGGAGAAGTTGCAGCGGATGGTCGCCTTGTGGTCATCTTGCAGCACCCATGCGTTTGCTGGGGGTGAAATTTTGGGACACCCCACGACTGGGAGGGTCAAGTAAGGGGGGGTTTAAAGATAGGGGCGGGGGGTTGTATGTTTTTGGGATGAAAATGTATTTGTTTACAGCTGGGTATTTTTATTTCGCAGGCAGCTTCTAACGAATGTATGCGTGACGATAATTTAGGGTCATTTGCATTGCTCCCTAGTGCGGAAGTTTGCTTGACAAAAAAATGTTAAATTGAATTTTGAATTATGACGTCATCATCATCAACAACAACAAAAACAAAAAAACAACATTCAACAACAACATTCAACAACAACAACAACATTCAACAACAACATTCAACAACAACAACAGGCACATTAACATACTTTCGTATTGTAGGAGATATGGGGTTGAAAAGGTTTCACCGCCGAAATTATCGTTATTGTAGTTGTTGTTGTGGTTGTTGTTGTTGATGTTGTTGTTGTTGATGTTGTTGTTGTTGTTGTGGACGTAAATAATAACAAGATTTTTTCTAGAGCTATAGAGAAGCGTCTTCCTAATCTTCAAACGGCAGACATCAACGTCATGCGTTTTTGCCGACATGAACATTGGCTCCTCGAACATTAGATTAATGTTACAATGGTGTTGTTGTTGTTGTGCCATGTTGTTGTTGTTGTTGATGATGAAAGAAAAAATTGAAAAGGTAATTTTTTGTTGCTGGTCAACTTGTAATTTCCATGGACAAGTAGGTAGTTGTTTGGAAATAAGCAAATATCCGATGTTGTTGTTGATGTCGTTGTTGTTGTTGACTATGTTGTTGATGTTAGTGACGCTTTTTTTGTTGATCATGTTGTTGTTTGAGGTATTTGTGAATTGGTTTTCTTTGTTTTGAGCTAGCGTCGTTGTTGTCAGAAGTAACTGATGATGTTTATGTTGTTGTTGTTGTTGTTCAGGTATTATTGTAATGAAGCCTGTATTGTCGCACTTGTTCTCTGAAACTTTAAAATTATCGTAAAAGTCATCATCGTATCACCTCGAAATCACCATCATCATCATCAGCACTAACATTACCACCACCACCACCACCACCACCACCACCATCATCATCATCATCAACAACATCATCATCTTCTTTAGAAAAACAACTTTTAAAAATTTCATCAACTGCGTCCGTGTACGTGATATAAACATCGAACAGACAAAAGATACAAAAACATCATCATCATCATCATCAACATCATCATCAACATCATCATTAACATCATAATCATCAACATCATCATCATCACCACCATCATCATCATCAACAACCTCTGACGCATTTGTGGCTAGCTTCCAAGTACGACATCATATCCGACGGACAGGGCTTCTCATCGAACAGGCGAAAAACCGGAAATGAACACGATCCTCTTCCGGAACAGACCTCATCCAAGTATGACGTCACTTCCGCTGAACATCCAACATGGCCGAATGTTGCCTGTTAGTTACGACAATAACTGCTACAAACGAAACACTGATAATAAAAGTCGTCATCATCATCATCATCATCGTCATCATCATCGTCCTCACCTGTATACATCTTCCTCCTCTCATTCGTCCGTATCTGGCTGACGTCACCAGTATCACGTGATCTACCGGGCAGGTTGTGTTGAAAGACTCTTTTAAGCAGTATTGTTGTTGTTGTAGTTGTAGTAGTTGTTGTTGTTGTTGTTGTTGTTGTAGTTGTTGTTGTTGTAGCTGCTGATGGTGACGATGAAGTTGATGGATGGAATTTTCAGGATGTTCTAGATATTTCAAAATAGAAAAATATTTAATTAATCAATCGTAAAATCAATCAATCAATCAATCACTCAAAAATTATCAATTAATCAGCCAAACAATCTTCAAATAAATAAATAAATCAATCAATCAACCAACCAACCAAACATTTAGTCAATCAATCAATCAACCAATCAACCAATCAACCAATCAACCAGCCATTTAGTCAATCAATCAATCAACCAACCATTTAGTCAATCAATCAATCAACTAATCAATCAACAAAGGAACCAACGAACCGGCCAATCAATTAACTCACCCTTCCAGCCACCCATCGCCGCTGACGTCAGAACAGCCACCTGGCTGCACCATGACGCAAATAAAACCAACATTACGGAGAACGATAACATTCTCAATGACATCATCATTGACGTCATCATCGTCCTCGTTGTTGTTGATGTTGTAGTCTGTGAACATTTTTTGAATAAATTATTATTATTATTATCATCATCATCATTATTACCATCATCATCGTCATCTCCCTCTCGATTATTAACCCACTAATCAAGATGGCGGTCCTGTTGTTTTTCCAATCAATCACGTGCTCCGATGACGTTTTGTCTCCGTAGCCAATGACAGATCACCGCGTCTGTTTGTATATATATATATATATATATATATATATATATATATATATATATTGTATACATGCATGTATATATGTATATTTTCCATCAATAATACTTTTTTGGTTTTTTTATAACTTAGGTAAGGAAAAAATTTTAATTTGAAAGGAAGGGACTAATTTACTACAGAGCCTGCTTACTTTTTCTCTCACTCTCTTTCTCTCTCTCTCTCTCTTTATCTTTCTTTCTTTTCTTTTATTTCTCTCTCGCTCACCTCTCTATCTCTTTCATCTAATCTTTTTACGCTGGCTCGCTTTGATCACGAGTACTGCATTATTGACAGCGTTTCTAGCTGAGTCGTATCTTTGTATTTCTTGTACTTCTTGTATTCTCAGCGCGTTGTTCGTTGTATTATCATCTGGTATATTTTGTGTGTGTCTCTGTATTTTTTGCGATCTGGTTTTGTTTATTTTTTTTTGTAAATTTTTTTATTTTTGTTGCATAGTTTTGTATCATTCTGAAAAACTTTGTATTATTTAGTATTATTATTTGTATTGAACAACAGAAATACAAAACAAAAATGGGCTAAAAATAAAAAGAACATCATACAAACACACAAACAGTCAAAAATACTAACATACAAACAGTCAAAAAAATTATTTACACTTCTTTATCTACTAGCTAACACTCAATGCCAGTTGCTATTTGCAGAAATCCTAAAAATTTGTATATGTATGTATGTATGTATGTTTGCACATATGTGTGAATGATTGTATGTTTGTTTGTATGTATGTATGTATGTATGTATGTATGAATGAATGTTTATATGTATGTGTCTATGTTTGTTTGTCTGTTTGTATGTATGTATGTATATACGTCTGAATGTATGTGTCTAGGTGCACCTATGTTAACGTGCCATGCGAAATTTACATATTTTTCCAGCTAGTTAAGTGTGAAAGTAATTTATTACAATTTTTCAAGTAGTTTCACTTCTATCTGAAATTGCAAACAGTTGGGGGTGTCGATTTTCTTCACTCCTTTGCACTTTTTTTGGTTTCACCCCCATCTTCTCAACAAATACTAAAGTTACTCTTGCTTCTATAGCTACTAACTTTTTACTAATTATCTTTTTAAATATTTCACTACTTCTACTACTACCGCTTCTACATTTATTGTCGTTACTACTACACCACCACCACCACTACTACTACTACTACTACTACTACTACTACTACTACTACTACTACTACTACTACTACTACTACTACTACTACTACTACTACTACTACTACTAATACTACTACTAATACTACTACTGCTACTACTACTACTACTACTTTTTCTAGTACAGCAACTAAATATACAAGCAAAAGTTGTTTATCATTGTTCAAATTGAAACACCATCAATATCAGTTCTCCCACCTTACTCTTATGCCATTTGAAATGACGCCCTGGTGTATATGTGTCTGTGTGTATCTATCTTTGCATGTCTGTGCGTATCTATCTTTGTATGTTTGTATGTATCTATCTTCGTATGTTTGTATGTATCTATCTTTGTATGTTTGAATGTATGCGTGTATGTAGGTGTGTGTGTGTGTATGCGTGTATGTAGGTGTGTACGTGTGTTTGATTTTGTTTAGCTTGTACAGCACGTATGAATAGTTGCTTGTATGTTGTTCATTTTAATTAAAAAGATTTTGTTGTTGTTGTTGTTTTATTGTACACGCTTTCTTATCGTTCCCATCTTTATTTTTTTATTTTTTGTTTTTTTTTGTTTGTTTGTTGTTCAGTGGCCTTCTTCGACATTAATTTTTTTCGCATAATAATGTTACAATTGTTTGAAGGCACGCAAAATTCAACATTTCACGCATACCATTATGCCATTACGTATATAAATACGTACATACACACGCACATACAAACGAACAAAACACAAACATACATAAACAAAACAATAAAAAAACATACAACTGAAATATTCTAAGAACGTGGTAGCTAATCGATCATTCAAAAATATAACACCATACTTATATGAAACAAACACATTCACCAAACATTATACAAACAGACAAACATACAAACAAACATAAAAACGTGCCTACATACAAATAAACAATCAAATTATTTATAAATTTTGTATAGGAACAAACAAACAAACAAAACACTCTTCGCTTCATCATTTACTGCATCTAATCAGGCTGGAGAATTGATTGATTGTAATTGCTTAATGAACATCCAATTGGATGGATGGGTTGAAGAAATGATGGATGGATGTATGGATGGAGGGAGAAATGGAGGGATGAATTGATGAATAGATGAATTAAAAAATGGATGGATAGATGGATTGATAAGTTAATAGATAAATAAAAATAATAAATTGATGAATGTATGGGTTGATAAATTTATTGTATAAAATATGATAGCCGAAGTAATTGAATATTTAAACAAGTAAATGAATGACAGACTGAATGAATAAATGAATAAATAAAAGAGTGAATGATCAATCAATTGATTGATTGATAGGCTGATAGAAAGATGCATGAGTGAAAGGAAAAATTCTTAGATAGCTTATTGATATAAACTAATTAAATTATTGATTTCGTTCTGTATTTACAATTGGCTTGCATGCATGCACACAATTCTGTGCGTATTTCATAATGCTTACTGTGTATTTGTTGCTATTTGTGTGTATTTGTTTGTATGTTTTTCATGTGTGTTTTTAGCTAAAAGATAATTTAGTCTTTTTCAAAATTCTGACATTTGATTTTAAGATGCTAATATTTGCCACTTGTAACTGATAAGATGATGTCTTCGATACAACGTTCGAGCTTTGCATGATTGCATCTTTGCCTCATTGTATGTTTGGGTATTCTTTCTATACTTGTTTGTATGTTTATGTATTTGTTTGTATGTTTATGTATTTGTTTGTATGTATTTGTTTGTATGTTTATGTATTTGTTTGTATGTTCATGTATTTGTTTGAATGTTCATGTATTTTTTTGTATATATATGAGTGTTCGTTTTTATGTTTGTAGACGTAGTTGAACAAACAATTTATATACATTGATTGCAACATATAAATATGATTGTGTGCGTAAGTTTATGTATTGCTTGTATGTTTGTATATTTTTTGTATGTTTGTATTTTTGTTTGTATTTTTGTTTGTATGTTTGTTTGTAGGCTTGTTTGTATGTTTGGGTAATTTTTAGCAAGCATGCATATTTTGTTCAGTTGTCAAATTATCGCCAAGGATTATCCCATGGTATTGAAACATTCATTATCTTTTCTTCTCTTTCTTCGCCGCAACCCCTAACGCTACTACTACTACTACTACTACTACTACTACTACTACTGCTGCTACTGCAAATACTTTCGTTACTACTACTACTACTGCTACTACTACAACATCATAAAATATTCAAAATACTAGCGAAAACTTGTCATAACATCAAACTCCCAAGACCCATCACTCCCTCGCGCGCATTTTGAAGAATAAAGAGGGAAGAAATTTAAACATTTCCCGGCCTCTATCACTATTATATCTTTGCTATCACAAAAGTTATCACCATTACAATTATATTATCATTATATCATCATAATTGTGATAAATGTTGGTTGGTTTGATTGGAGGCGTTGTTAGAAATGTTGATTGACAGCTGTTTGTGACCTTGAGAGGACGTACTAACATGAAGGTCATTATGTTGTCAATTGATTGATTGATTGAATGAATGGATGGATGGATGGATGGATGGAAGAATAAATGAATAAATAAACAGATAGATGGATGGACCAGTGAATGAACGAATGATTAAAATGAATAAAGGGGGAACAAATAAACAAATGAAAATGGCCACTAATTAAATAAGAAACACTAAAAGATCATCATCGATATCATCACCACCATCATCACCACCATCATCACCACCACCATCACCACCACCATCACCACCACCATCATCATCATCACTGTCATCATCATCATCACCTTAGTCACTGGCAGCCCAACATCAGCAACACAACCACGTCGGCTAATATCCTGATTCAAACGACAAACGTCTGCGAATGAGAAGAGTGCATTAATGCACGAATGAATGAATGATGGAATGAATGAATGAGTAAATGAATAAATGAATGAATGAATGAACATATGAATGGATAAACAAAAGAATGAATGAATGAACAAATGGATGGCGGAGCGCCAGTTAAATTATGAAGCTATGTAAATGTGTGAATGAATTAATGTTTATGGATCAATCATTCTCATCATCGTTGTTTTTTTTAATCGTAGCCGCCAAATTTGTCGTTAGTGTTGTATTTGTCGAGGTAGAAATTGAACATGATTTCGTTGGAGAATTGTCGGATGGAGAGAACTTGCCAACCGCCGTCCTCTTCATACTTGAGTATTTCCTTCTAAACGATCATTCTTCTCCAAAAGTTTCGGTTTTTTTGGTTTTCGTAGCATTCGGTCTTTGGACGATATCACCATGAGGTGCCTCTTTTGTGTTTGTCGTGCTCTTCTTCATCACCTTCATCATCATCATCATCATCGTCATCATAACTCCCCGGCCACCTCAACATATTGCCAGATTACACCACTTCATGCGTAGAATGGAAACGTGCCGCGGCCACATTAGCCACATTAATAATGATGACGACGACGACGATGATGATGTTAATGATGATGATGATGGTGGTTACGACGGTGATGATTGTGATCTCATCTCTGAGGTAATGATAATTGCAAATAGTTATTTAATAGTCCTTTTAAAAAATTAAATTTTTTTGGCAAACAAACATCTCTATGGCTACCATTCATTTTTTTTAGTTTAGTCTTTGCTGCTGTTGTTGTTGATGTTGTTGTTGATGTTGTTGTTGATGTTATTGATGTTGTTGTTGATGTTGTTGATGTTGTTGTTGATGTTGTTGATGTTGTTGTTGATGTTGTTGTTGATGTTGTTGTTGATGTTGATTTTGATTGCTTCTAAAATTTACTTTCTCAAAGTTTTCAAAGTTTTCAGCGTTTAAAACAATCATTAATTATTTTTATTCCATTTTTTTCAATTTTGACCAATTTTTTTTAAAGTAATTTTAATTTAGTTCACTTTTTTTTTTTTAATTTTTATTATTTACATTATTATTGTTTTTCAGTGCTTATTGTTTAACAAACATGTTCCTGGAAAAATTTAAACAAAAATACTTTTAAATGAATGAAGACGCATTGATGTAATGGGCTTTATATGTCTTCTAAAAATATCTTTCTGCCTACTTTTTCTGTATTTTCATGCGGGGGTGAGTATTTTAGCGTGTATATGTGTATTATGTGCGTATTATGTGTTGATGCGTGTCTGTTTCTATGCGTGTATATATATGTATACATGTGTGTGTGTTTGTGTGAGAGTGAGTATGTTTTCATTCCGTTGCGCGCGCACACGCATACACAAACACACCTACGGAGACATACATATATACGAACATACATAGGTACATACGCATACAAACAAGCATACATCCATACAAACAAACAGACATCTGCTGCCCGGTTCATTGAAAGGTTAAATCCTTAACAAGTTCTTCATTATTATTTTAAATGATGTTCGTGATGATGAAGACGACGACGATGACGACGATGATGATGAGTAATGTGAAATTCTATTTTTCTTCTCCGCCAACACAACAATGAATATGTATTTGCTCAGCAAATTACAACCACCTAAATACACACTTTCCCATCTTTCTTTCTCCCTCCCCCCCTCTCTCTCCACCCCTCTCTCTCTCTCTCTTTCTCTTTCTCTCTCTTTTTCCTTCTCCGTTTTTATTCTTTCTGTTAGAATTCTTTTTCTTTATATTTTTTTTTATATATTTTTTTCTGTTTTTTTCTTTGTTTTTTTTTTCATTTGTATACAATCTCTCCGCCATCTTTTGAGATAAAAAATATTGACAGGCAAATAATATAAAAATGCACACACGTACACACAGGCAAACACACAAACAAACAAAAGCACACACACGCACACACGCCCACACGCACAGAAACAAGAAAGCTAACAAGAAGACGTATTTAAATGCACATCAATTATTCACTAACAACTAATGCATTGTTTCGAAAAACCATTAAAAATAGAGGGAGTAACAAACGCTCGAATCAAATACACATTACTACTTATAATTTTACTAGTTTTACTACTACTACTACTACTACTGCTGCTGCTGCTGCTACTACTACTACTACTACTACTTCTACTAATACTAATGCTACTAGTTGTCAGATTCGAATATTTTTTGGCGAGTGGAAATTTTTTGAGGGACCCAAGTTGCATACGACTCGGAAAGAGATTCGAATTTGAATTTTTTTTTAGTTTTTACTACTACTATTAAAGCTACTACTGCTTCTACTACTACTTCTACAACTAATAATAATAATTGCAACATCACAGAGTGAATTAAAAATTATGTTTCTTAATATTTTTCACTTTTATACGTAAAACGTCAACCTTGTTTTTTCTAAATTTATAAACCAATCCACTAATAATTGTTCAAAAAATTGACGATAGTAACAAATTATAAATAATATTATTCATCGTGAAAACCGAGGCTACAGTAAGACGCCGATAACGAAGATGACGACGACGAGAATGATGAGGAAGATGATAACGAAGATGCTGATGCTTCTAATTGTTTTGTATCTCTCTACAATTAATTCTAAACCAATTACGACCATTGCCCTGGCAAGCACGAGCCAAACATGTGAACTTTTACCCTTACACATTACTACATCTGTTTATCATTATACCACTACTTACAGCTACTACTACAACTACTACTTTTACTGCTACTAAAGCTGCTACTTCTACTGCTTCTACTACTTAATTATTATTATTATTATTAATAATATTATTACTAAACCAATCTAGCCTCGTTGCATACAGCGGACGGGCAGATGGAGGACTCAGAAGCAAATCCTGAAAATGATGACTTACCCTATGATGATAAGAATGATGACGATGATGATAAGAATTACGATGATGATGATGATGATGAGGATGATGATAACAATTTTGCAGGGTTCATGGAGGTAATGAATATTTAGAAAAACTCAAATTCGTGAAAAATAACGAAACGGCCGCAAACTACTCCTACTTTAACACCTCCTACGACTACCACAATGACCATAACGACGACGATGGTGGCGACTACGTTGACTACTTCCCGACGCCAGTTATCAGCCAGCAGACGCGGCTCCAACCGAGAGGGCAGGTGCTGGCTACAAGAGAATGAGTGGTTATTTAATATTATATTTACTGTGAAAAAAATAACCTATACAACTAAAATTAACAATAATAATTATTTTTATTATTGTTTATTATTATTATTATTATTAATTATTATATTAGTTAAGCTTCAGCTTTCGATTTTTGGTTGAAACAATTTTTTAAATTCAAACTTTCAAGCTAAGAACAGTGCGAAAACGTGTTAGTAATTAACATCAATTATCATAATTTTATTTTCATAATAATAATAAATATAATAATAATAATAATAATTATTATTATTATTTATTATTAATTATGGACAGGTGGCATATGGGTGACGATCACAATCATCGTCTGCATTACTGTTGCATTTCTACCTCTCATGGTGATACAAATGCTCCGTAGGAGTGAGTAATGGTGATGACGAAGACGACGACGACGACGATGATGATGATGATGATGATGGTGACGATGATGATAATGATGATGACGATGTTATGACGATAATGATGATGATAGTGGCGATTTATTTTCTCTTATTAACGTGATTCTACTTCTTAATGATAATGACAGAGTCCAAGTCACAATCAGGTTGTGATGATGATGACGATGATGATAATGATGATGATGACGATGATGACAACGACGACGATGATGATAGCAGTGCTGATGATGATGCTATAATATGAAGATTATTAATTAACTCTATTCAGAATTATTCATCATATTAATAATAATAATAAATAACAGCAATAATATTAATAATAATAATAATAAATAATAATAATAGTGATAATAATAACGATAACCATCATGACACGGCAGAATTTACAACAATTCGGGATGACCACAAAAAAATTTTGGATAAAACAACGGGATGAAAAATAGTTGTATTTCTGTATGTCTGTCTGTATGTGTGTATATATGTGTGTATGTATGTGTATGTATGTGTGTGTGTGTGTGTGTGTGTGTGTGTGTGTGTGTGTGTGTGTGTGTGTGTGTGTGTGTGTGTGTGTGTGATACAAACAAACATCTTATATATTTAAATGAATGTATGTATGCTTAGTTCAAATGTATGAAATTTCATCAATATTTCAAATTGTTAAAACATCATTTAAAAGACATAAATAACAGCAGTGCCATGTTAACAACAACAACAAAACAAACAAACAAAAACTAGCAAACAAACAAACATAAACAATATTGATTAATAATTCAAGATTTGAAATCTTATCAAATAATCTCAAAAGTAAAAAGTTAAATTCCTAATCCGTCTGCGGTTATTTAGTTGAGTCCTCTTATAAACAATTTAAACATGCAAAATGATTTTGTTAAACACTGTTAAACATACAAAATAGTGTTATTTCTGTATCTTCTTATGTATATTTTTGCATTTTTCATGTATTTATATATATATATTTATATATATATATATATATATATATATATTTCGGAACGAGGTTTTCTTTAATACAAACATCATTGAAGATATATGCCCATTTTGCATTAATGACTTTCTTTAATGAGCACTCAACAAGTCTGAATTTATTAAACTCGTATTTATTTAA
>NW_008703585.1:104813-130774 GCF_000326865.2 Helobdella robusta
TTTCTAAATGGGCATATATCTTCAATGATGTTTGTATATATATATATATATATATATATATATAGCTCATTTCAAATCTTACAACTCCTATTATGATTTGATAAATCATCAGCAGCATCAGCTTTTATTGAGAAGATTGCAAGGATCCCTACAAACATTTAGAGCTTTCTGTATCTTTGTTTATATTTGTTTGTATGTTAGTATCTTTGTATATGTTTAGCGTTGTATATGTTTGTATCTTTGTATATATTCAAAAGTATCTTTGTATCAAACAATTTATTCGTGAGATGTGATTTTTAATTGCAACACGTGTGCAAGTGAATTTCTAACTCGGGAGCTATAAAAGGGACAGTTAAGTTGTGTGTGTGTGCTTGTTTGTATTTGTGTATGTGTGTGTGTGAGTGTGTCTGTATCTCTGTGTGTGTGTGCGCGTGTGTTTGTATTTGTGTGTATATATATATATACTGTAAAAGATAAACCATGAATAAATAATGGAGTGAATGAATGAATAGTTGAGTGGATGGATGAATGAAGGATTAATTAGATGGTTCATTAATGAATGAAATGGTAAACAAATGAATGAAAAAATGAATGAAATGAAGAAAGAAAGAGATGAAGAATAAATAACTCAATAAATAAGTAAATAGAGATATTTGAGCTCTGACGATGATGAACAAATACTAGAGTATGTGATGTTGCGTTTAGCTAAAAATGATCTTTACATATGTTTGTATGTGTGTGTGTGTGTGTGTGTGTGTGTGTGTGTATGTGTGTGTGTGTGTGTATGTGTGTATCTATGTGTGTATGCATGCATGCATGTCTGTTTGTTTTATTGATTCAGCCTTCCTCTTCGCTTGAATATATATGGTGACTTCTGTTCAAGGCAAACAAATATGCTTCTGCGTAGAATATTATTACTGCTGCTACTACTGCTGCCACCACTACTACTGCTGCTGCAGAATGTTATTGTCGCTACTACTACTACTATCACTAATAATAATAATAATAATAATAATAACAATAAAACAACAACAACAACAACAGCTACTGCTACTACTACTGCTTGTACTACCTGGTGTTGTATAAATCCCACATCAATTTATCACGGATTTATTGCAGACATCCGCTGCATTGTTCGAGCGGGCGGGACAGTGGCCATATTGATTACTGAGTTACTGCTACTGTAATGAATTACCGATCCGCATTACTTAATGCAATGATCGATTACAGGTAACGATTTAAATGTAATGGTGAATGACTTATGCAATGATTCACATGACGAGACATTAGCCGTATCAATTACTGAATTACAACTCTAACAAATTACCTACTAGTTAATGTTGCTTACTGAAGTAATACAGCAGTAGTAACGGTAGCAGCGGCACCAGCGGCAGTAGTGGTATTAGTAGTCATATTACTTAGTTTTTGTTTATTGGTGCAGTTATGTCACGTGTGAGAGGAACAAGAGAGATGATTGGTTGTGAGGTGAGTGCAGATGTTCTTAGCACATCAAAGGAGGTGTTGATGATGTTGACGACGACGATGACGATTATGATAATGATGATAACGAAGACGCTGCTGATGCTATTGCTGCTGCGGTTGCCGCTGATGATGTTGACGGCGATTATAATGATGATGATGTTGATGAGAAAGATGATGACGCAAATAGACTGATATATACCTGCATAGTAAAGTAGGTACAAGTTGAGAAACCGGCATACATATAAACATACAAACAAGCAAACATACAAACAAGCGTACAAACAAGCATACAAACAAACACGCATACAAACGAACATACATACAAACGAACATACATACAAACGAACATACATACAAACGAACATACATACAAACGAACATACATACAAACGAACATACATACAAACGAACATACATACAAACGAACATACATACAAACGAACATACATACAAACGAACATACATACATAGCGATTCCCTCAACACGAAGCGGTAGCAATGTGATTCAATGTTTATATTCTTTTCCATTGTTAATTACATTGGGAGTGATGGTGACGACGATGACGAAACAGCAGCAGCAGCAGCAGCAGCAGCGGCAGCAGCAGCGGCAGCAGCAAGTACTACTACTACTGCTGCTACTGCTACTTCTACTACTGCTGCTGCAGTACAAATAACACTGAAGTAGTAATTATAAGGATATATAAGTGACGATGATGACGATGATACGAGGTGTACAATCTATCAATCCATGAATTAAGTTTATTTATAATGATAAATTTGTAGTAGTCGTAGTATTGTTGTTTTTATTTTTATTTTGTCGGATATTGGGGGTATTATTATCATTTCATGTATGCTTAACGATGATTGTGTGTGTTTGTGTATGTATGTATGTGTCTGTGAATGTGTGTCTGTGAATGTGTGTGTGTGTATGTGTGTCAATGTTTATGTGTTTATGTTTAAGCCTGTAATTGCGTGTGTTTACCAGCGGAAAGCACTCCCACAAAATGCATTAACCTTATAGTCATTCATACTTATTGCTCATATGTATGTTTGTATTTATGTTTGTTTGTTTGTATGTTTGTTTGTATATGTGTTTGTGTGCATGGTTGTTTTTGTATGTTTGTATGTTTGCTGTATGTTGTATGTATGTTTGCTTGTATGTATGCGTATATTTTTCAGTATTTTTTAAATGTTTTAACAAAAATTTCGACTTAACGTTGAAAAATTGAAATGTCATCTTTGAGATATCTAGAGATTGAGATGTGATTAAAAAAACATTCATTATCATCGTCATCATCATCATCATCATCGTCATCATCATCATCATCATCGTCATCATCATCATCATCGTCGTCATCATCATCATCATCGTCGTCATCATCGTCGTCATCATCATCATCACTGCGGACCAGTATCAACATAGTCATCGATCATTAAAATGCTCAATTAAAATGGACTGCTGGCTTTATATTATTATAGAGCCCTGAGTGATACAAACCTACTAAGTATGTTGCAAACTTATGCACAAACTTACAAACAAACATACAAACAAACATACAAGCAAACATACAAGCAAATATACAAACAGACATACAAACAAACAAATAGACAAACAAATAGACAAATGTAGGAACGATTATAGAAACATTTGAACATACAACAAACAAATTTATGTACAAACATACAATCAGATGTACAAACAAACGGACAAACAGACGGACATACAATTATTCAAATAAATATACGTAGAGACAAATATTTTAACAAACTTTTAAATAAAAATAAATTAATGAGATACAAACAGATACAAAGAAATACAAAGAGATACAAAGATAAAAATTATTGACATCACATCATCACCAACATCAAAAGCATTAATGGTACAGCAATAATGATTAAAATAAAATAAAAATTATGCCAAGAATAAATTTTAGCTTTAATTGCGTGTTATAAATCTTGGCAAAACTTCATTAATTCGTTGGTGGGTTTGAAAAAAAATAAAAATATCTAAAGTGTAGAAAAAAAGAACAAAACGAAAACAAAGAACAAAACAAAGGAATAAAAACAAAGATTAATAAGTATGGCAAACCGACTGGGAATTGGGAAAATAAATCAGAAAAATTATTCAACCGGTTTTATCAGATATGCTTTCAATGTTGGCATAGAATATATATCTATGTATGCATGTGTATGTGTATGTATGTATGCGTGCATGCATGTATGTATGTATGTGTATGTATGTTTGTGTGTGTGTGTGTGTGTGTGTATGTATGATTGAGATTTTGAGAATGAAACAAAATGAAAAGGAATTAAACTAATGACCCATGAGTGATGACTTTTCCATGTTAATATCAATGTATCTGGATATGATAATAATGATGATGATGACGACGACGCTGATGATGATGATGATAATTGAGAAAGAAAGAAATAATAATGAGAAAATAATAGCGATACCAAAGATACTAAATTCAGCCATAAAATTATACGACTGTAGCATAAAACATTGCAGATGAAAGTTGTAACAAAAATCGAAATATTAAAAAAGTAAATTGGAGCGGTCTTTTCAATACAAAAAATGGTATTCGGTGCATGTAAATACACTTGAAAATACAAATTTATATATAAATGTAAGTGCATTGTGTATATAAGTAATGTATTTGCTGTTGTAATGTGATGAATGGTCACCGAGATGGCTCAGTTGGTAGAAGAGCCATGTCTCGCACTGCTATTACGCGATGACATGGTTCGAATACTGCCTGTCCGAAGCTGAAAGATCATCATAGGCATGACGCCTTCCTTACTGAACAATGTAAAAATTCAAATTCAAATTCAAATTCATCTCAACTGTTCTGTCTTTCTGGCAGGGATGTTCAGGTACAAGTGTAGAATAACACATATGCTGGTCTGCGTTTGGCGGAGTTGCATTGTTATGATTGAAAATAAAGTATCGACATGCATTTTATACAAAATACCTACTTAAAAGGCTGATTAAAATCAAATTTTATGATTACATCAACAACAACAACATCAACAAAAACAACAAACACCAATAACACCAACAACAACATCAACAACAACATCAACAACAACAACAACATCAAAAACATGAAAAAAGACCTCAACACTGGCTCAAATATATCTTTAATCTCAACGAAAAACATCGACCACGAAACATCAATCAAAATATTTACAACAAAAACAACAACATCAAAGAACAACAATTACATCAGCAGCAGCAACAAAACCAACAACAACATTAACAACAACAACAACAATAGCAACAACAACAAAATTAATTGAAGAATGATTAATGTATTTTATTATAAGCCAGCGAAGGCACCCTATAATGTTAATTACATACATTACGTACCCTCAATACTCTCTCTTTATCTCGCTATGCCGTGTATGGATTTTGTATTTCCGTGTATTTTGTATGTTTGTATTTTTGGTATTATTGTTTGTATTTTTGGTATTATTGTTTGTATTTTTGGTATTATTGCTTGTACTCTGTGTATTTTATGTATATATGTTTGAATTTAATTTTGTATTGCTATTGCGCTTGGTATGGCATTGTTTGCTGTGTGTGGCTTGTGTATTTATTGGGTATCTATTTTGTGAAATTTTGTATGTTTTTGTATCTATTTTGTATTGTTTTGAATGTTTTTTTTGCAAAATTTTTAACGATTTTCACGTAATTTTTTTCATTAGAATGTATTTTCGTGAATAGATGATGATATTTGTAAGTTTTGTGTGTAGTAGTAGAGAATATTTTTATGATTGGTTTTTTATGGAAGATTTATACATTTTAAGTTGATTCGTTTCGTATTTAAATACCTCTAGCGTAAATTGATTCACAATTGAGGTTTTTAAATTTTTCTTAGTGTTTTCTATTGCAAAGAATACCAAAAACATCTAAAAATACAGAACTTTTCAAGAAAAAAATAAAACTAAAAAGAAGTATAAACTGATTAAAATGTTTATTTGTTTAATTATGTGAACCCACGAACCATGCAGAATAGTAAAACTTCATTGTGGTCGGTGTTGTATGTTTTGTTTGCTTGTTTTGTATGTTATGTTTTTGTATGTGTTTTTGTATGTTTTTATATGTTTGTGTCAATATGTACATTTTCAAACGTAGCTTTATTTATATGTCAAGTGTTTCTAATGTATGTATGTTTCTGTTGTACATAACAACGATACATATTCCTCAGGCAGGTTTGTATATTTTTGTATATATACAAATGAGTTTGTATTTCTTAATTGTATTTGTATTGTATAATACCTCGCTTTTAAAAGAAGCGCAATTTCGTTAAAAGTTATTTCAAAAAAAGTCGTTTAATTTTAAAGGAAATCTTAATGCATTAGAGGAAAAATCGATATTGAAGAAAAGTTATTTTAGTCATTGGCAGTTTGTTTGTTGGTTTGTTTGTTTGTATGTTGGTTTGTATGTTTTGTTGTATCTTGATACAAAATGTTTGTATTTTTGTGTATGCCTATGAATTTTGTACATACATACATACATACATACATACATACATACATACATACATACATACATACATACATACATACATACATACATACATACATACATACATACATACATACATACATACATACATACATACATACATACATACATACATACATACATACATACATACATACATACATACATACATACATACATACATACATACATACATACATACATACATACATACATACATACATACATACATACATACATACATACATACATACAGTCACTGATGCATGAAGATCAAATGAAATTCCCGCCAACATTTGGGAGGCCATGATATTAAATCACATGCTGATAAGCAAGATGGATTGATCGAACGAAATGAATGAGTAAAAAAATGAATAAATGAGATGATGAAGGAATGAATTAATGAATGTGTGAAGGAACGAAAGAACGGGCAATTAAATGAATAGGTAAATAAATAAATTTATAATTAAATGGAGAATGAACGAACGAATGAATGAATGAATGAATAAATGAATGAATGAATGAATGAATGAATGAATGAATGATGGATGAATGCATTATTGAATGAAAGAATAAGTGAACCAACAAATGAACGAATGAACGATTGATTCTGTCAATGGAGTTATCAATGGAAATTAAACTAAATCAAGTCATGTGTAATTGCTGTTGTCACGTGAACAAAAACAATAATAACAACAACAACATCATCATCAACTTCAACAAAACAAAAACAACAACAACATCAACAACAACATCAATAAAAATGCGTTGCCTTAACACGAGTCCTACAATCTGAATGACTCGAGATTTCACTTGTTACATTCGATTTCTGCAACATTAATCTTGGCTGTTGTTGTTGTTGTTGGTATGGTTGTTATTGTTGTTGTTCATGTTAATTTTATTGTTGTTTTTTTTATCTTCTTATGACTACAAACATATTTTAATTGTTGAGTAATTTGGTCAAATCGATTATTGTAAGTCTAAAAACTGGTCAAAAAATTAATTGGAATAGTACTACTACTACTACTACTACTACTACTACTACTACTACTACTACTACTACTATTAAAACAACAACAACAAAAACAACAACAACAACAACTACTACTACTACTACTACTACTACTACTACTACTACTACTACTACTACTACTACTACTACTACTAGTACTACTGGTAATAATAGTAGTGGTAGTAGCAGCAGTAGAAGCAGCAGCAGCAGCAGTAGTAGTAGTGGTACAGCTGCTAACTACAGAGACCACAACCACAATAATGATGATGTACAAACGAATACACTGCCATTCGAATTTTTGCAATTTTTTTCCTTCATGAAGATTAATAATCTGGCTCTACGTTTGCGTTTCGGATAATAAATCACTCACTCATACATACATGCATACATACATACATACATGCATACATACATACATTCATTCTTTTATTCATTCATTCATTCACTCATTCAGTTTTTTATTTATTCATTCACTCACTCCATGATCTAAATATAAATATGCCTCGTAAGCTCATTAAATTTCACTAAGACGCCTTGTGATGTCGCCTGGATGATGGAGATGACGACGACGATGATGATGATTGCGGTGATGATGATGATGATGATGGGGGTGATGATGATGATGATGGGGGTGATGATGATGATGATGGGGTGATGATGATGATGATGATGATGGGGGTGATGATGATGATGATGGGGGTGATGATGATGATGATGGGGTGATGATGATGATGATGATGATGGGGGTGACGTCATTCATCCACAACGTCTTCTACCTCCTGACATCTTTTACTTTTCATGCATTTATTCATTTTTTCTTTTTTTCTCTTTGTCTAACTTTCTGTCTCTCTCCCTCTTTTTTTTCTCTCTCTCTCTCACACACTCCAATATCTTCATGTCTTCTCTTTCCCTCCTCTCAGTATTTCTCTTTCTTTCTACTCCTCCTTTTTCTTTTCTTTCGCGCGCTTCACCTTTTTTCATTTGTTTCTTTATTCTTTTTTCTTTCTCTTTCTTTCTCTTTCTTTCTCTCTCTCCTATCATTATTTTTTATTCAAAATCGTTTCCAGATCGTTTTCAGTCACTTCATTTTTTTCTTTCTAAATTTTGTTAACTTGCTTTTATTTATTAACTCTCTCTCTCTCTCTCTCTCTCTTTAATGCTGACTCATTTTTTAGTTATATCAAAAAATCAAATTGGAACAACATTTTTTAGTTTTATATATTTTAATTTTTCAACTCCATAACTTTCATTTCTTCTCGGAAAAAGAAAAAAAAATTTACTTTAAAAAATTTTCTTTTCGAAATGTTGCGTTGCCAAAAAATTTGAATACAGGTATGTACGTATGTATGTGTGTGTGTGCGTATGTGTGTGTATATGTGTGTGCGTGTGTGCTGTTTGCATCTGAAAGACAGTGAACGTTTTGAGTCACTTTTAATGAAGGCTTATTTAAAGCTTTTGTTTATATAAGCAGGTCAAAGTCTGTATGTGGTTTTGTATGTTTCAGCTCGTATGTATTTGTATGTGTTAGTATATGTATGTTTAGGTTCGTATGTGCATGTATGTGTGGAACAATATGAGTGACAGCGGTTGAGTGAATGATTGTAAGAGCTTTTAAAATTATTGTCATCAAACTCGTCACCATCATCATCACCATCATCATCACCATCATCATCACCATCATCATCACCATCATCATTATTTGCTATCATCATCATCGCCACAATCATCAGCAGCAGTATCACGTGATCGAATGACTGACTGATTGAGTGAGTGAATGATTCATTCAGCATTTTATTTCATCCGATGTGTTAAATTTGTAATTGAATTTATAAACCAAGCGTGGCTTACAAAAAACAAACAAACAAACATACAAACAAACATACATACATACACATGCATACATACACACATAACATACATACATAGATACACCCAAAAAAATACAAACAAACATACATTTCCATGTTTAATTTTATAGAGATATTTATGTGTAAATTAGATTTTTTCTATAGCTTTTTTGCTTTGCAGTGCTTTAGTTTAAATGCATGCTTAATTAATGTTTGTATGTTTGTATCGATTTGTTGATTATATGTGTATGTATGTATGGATGTATGTATATATATATGTTTATTTATTTATTTATTTAATTAAACGTTTAATTGTTTATATGGTTCGTTGAATTCGGCTCCACTAAAATCTTCAAGTCAATCTCCCGAATAAATATAAAATGGTAATAAAATTTTCTCGTTGTCGGTTATTTTTAGGAAGTTTGTATGTATCTATATTTGTTTGTTTGTTTGTATGCATGTATATATATATATATATATATATATATATATATATATATATACATATATATATATATATATATATATGTTTGTATGTATTTATGTATGCATTTATATGTTTGTTTGTTTGTGGGTGTGTGTATGTATGTAAGTTGGATGTGTGTGTATTTATAAGCTTGTACATTTGCTGGCTTTGCAATCATTATCTGTAATAGTAGTAGCAGTAGTAATAATAATAATTTTACGCTACTGCTACTACTGCAATTCGTATTAGGGATGGTAATAATGTTAATAGTATTAGTAGTAGCAGTGCGGTAGTTGTAGTAGCGACAACAGCAGCAGCAGTAGTAATAGTATTTTAGTAGTTATAGTGGTAGTAGGTTGTAGTATCCTGGTAGCGAGCCAATAGATTTGCATGATGGCAGGTTGTTTATTATGCACACACATTTTTGTTTCCGTGTCATTATCATCATCTTCATCTTCATCGTCGTCGTCGTCATCTTCACACTTTTCTAATTGCTATCCACACACGCACACGCACGCACACACACACACACAGAAATAAAGAATGAGGGAGTGACAGTGAAAGAAAGATAGCTAGCAAAAGTAAGATGATGAGGGAAAAATAAAAGTAGAGATTGAACAAACTAAAGAGAGAGAGAGAGAGGAGAGAGAGAGAGAGAGAGGAGAGAGAGAGAGAGAGAGAGAGGGAGAAAAATAAAAATGAAATTTAAAATGATAATAAGTGTTATAATAATATTAATAATTATAATTATCATTGAACAGCAGCTGTACATTTTTAAGACCGTTTTTTAAGACTGTAAATTTTTAACACCGTTATATCGATCGAGTAATTTTCTTTAAATAAAGACACTGTGAATAAATTTTTATATTTTTACGATCTTATTATTATTAAAATATTATTCTTCTTATTATTATTGTTATTATTATTTATATTGTTAAATATCTTGAAAGCGGGAACATGAAAGTGACATAAAATTTTACTAAACCTGTTGAGGCAAACTTGATGGGAGGTGGATGGATGGATGGATGGATGTTGGATGGATGAGTGCATAGATGAATGGATGGATGGATGGTTGGATGGATGGTTGGATGAATGGATAGATGATGTTGTTGCGGCTGTTTTTGATGCCTTTGTTGTTGACGTTGTTTCGTTTCGATTCTTTTTTTTTTCTTTCAATCATTCGTTCATTCATTCATTCATTCCATTTCCTCCACAACCATAACTCTGAAATTAATGTTGTAGCGATCAAATCTCTCTCCTTTCACAAATAATATTTGTGTGGTAGTTGTAGTGGTAGTAGATATTGTAGCAGCAGCAGCAGCAGTAGTTGTTGTTGTAGCGACTGTTGCAGCGGTTGTCAAATTACTTAAACCACTACTAATAAGAAAATTACCTTACTTTAGATTTTCAACCATCAAATCATAAACCTTGCACAAATCAACGTTGAAAATTTATTATAATAATAATTATTATAATTATTTCATTATTATTGTTTATATTATTATTGTTTTTATTATTATTGATATTTTATATAATAATTTTCGTAAACTGTTACAGGCCTGGCAGGCATTTCGGCCATAAGATAATTATCGTTACTCTCAAATAAACAAAAGTAACTGATGTAATATAATAATTACAGCAATAATTATAGCAATAATAATAATTATTATTCTTATTTATTAGTATTTTTTATTGCTACTATTTATTTAATCAATGCTTTCCCGGCTTCTCAAGGCAAACAAAAGTGTCAATGTTTCAAGAACATAAATACTTTTATACGTCGCATGCATGTATTATGTATGTATGTTTGTATGTATGCATGTATGTATGTTTGTATGTATGCATGTATGTATGCATGTATGTATGTTTGTATGTACGTGTTTGTGTATGCATGTGCCTATGTATAAATGCATGTTTGTTTGAATGTATGCATTTATTGGTGAATGTATAATGGACGTAGCAAAAGTATTAGTAGTAGCAGCCGCAGTAGCAGTGGAAGCCGCAGCAGTAGTAGAAGTAGCAGCAGCAGTAGCAGTAGAAGCCGCAGCAGCAGTAGTAGTAGTAGTAATGTTGCAGAATTATAAGCAATGCAAGTAATTATATGGATGTTATTTATATTGATGTTGGAATTAGTGAGGTAGTGCCCATGATGAATGAATTGTAATTTGGGTTTTAAGATGCCAGCATGTATGTTTGCATGTATGTTTGCATGTATGTATGTGTGTGTGTTTGTTTGTATGTGTGTGTGTATGTATGTATTCGTATGTGTTTCTGTCTGCTGGCGATTGTGATAAAGATGACGTCAGTGATGAGGAAGATGACGACGAGACAGAATGATGAGGATTTTGATTTTAAAAGTGCGGTCTTAATATAATGGTCGTTCCTTCGAGCGTTGATGACTTGTGTCTTTGTAGAAACACCAACGATGATGATGACGATGATGATGATGATGACGATGATGATGACGATGATGATGTTCCTGTTGCTGCTAGTTATGACAGTAAATTTATTAAAAACAGGAATAAAAAAAGTTGATTCTACTAATAACAATAAGAATGCTTGGATAGTTCTTCTTGCAAGTAAAATGGCACACCACGGAAATCATCTTTAAAATAAGCTTCAACAAGCAAACATACATGTATGCATATATACATACATACAAATATACATACACACACACAGATACACACACTCACACATACGCACACATCAGTAATATTGTCAGAACTAACAAGAAAATGTACATCATCATCGTCTTCAACGACAACAACATCGTCGTCGTCCCCACCATCAAAAACAACAACGTCATCTTGAAGAGCTCGCCTCAAATCAATGTTTGATCGGATTTCGAAATGATGTTAAACCCACCTCTGCTGCAAATCCGCCATCATCATCACATCGTCGTCATCAACAAAGATAAATATTTCTTTTCAATTATTTTCTATAAACACAACGACGAAGCAATCCGATACATTTGGTTGGAAATTTTTTATTTATAGCATAGAATCTGACAAGAATAGAGTAATAATTTATTCGTCGTTCGGCAAGTAGAAAATGCTGCAAATAATTATCGTCCACTGGCTCGGACCTGCTTGCATTCGAACTCCGTCCTAATGACATAACGGGCGAAACCATTTGACATATGAAGAACCATTAAATATGTAGCAAGAACAAAATAACCTACATAATAGCATACGTATGTATAGAAACATAACGTGAACGCATACAAACACACATATACAATATTAATACATACATCCACACACACACGCGCGCACACACATGTACCTATATATACAAGCACACACATATACATACAAATACGTAAACACGAAACTATAATCATGAAAAAATTTCTTGAAATTTAAATTTTGAAAAGAAAACCGACAAAACTAAAAGATGAATTAACATCATCATCATTACCACATAATCATCATCACCGTCCTCATCATTATCAGCACCAGCACAGCACGCTTTCAACATAATGAGAATGAGCAACAAAAGATGTTCATTCAATTAAAAAAGGAAAGCGGCAGTCTGGAGTGAGTGAATGAAAGAATGAATGAACGAATGAATGAATGAACGAATGAAAGCGTAGATGAATGAACGAGAGAATGAATGAACAATTAGATAAATGAATGAAGTGCATAATGTACTCGCAATTTTTCGAATTCAAATTTTTCCTTCAACTGAATAAATCTGAACGCTAAAATAGAAAGACATCCTCATCATCATCCTCATCAGCAGCAGCATCATCACTTCCTCGTCTTCATCATATGCAGTTTGATGCTATCACACATGTCGTCAAGGGTTTTGTTCTGGCCGTAGAAGTCAACGAAAGCCCCGTCCGGCCCGACCAAGTAGGAGATGATGGTGTGATCCACCTGGCGAGGTTCAATCACGATTATAAATATTATTTAGGAATGAGTGAAAATACGAACGAATGTATTATACGAACCAATGACTGAATCAACCAATCACTCAACCAACCAGCAAACCATCCAATCAAACAACCATTCAACCAACCAGCAAACCATTCAACCGACCAACCAATCACTCCATGCACTCTTTCAAAGTCAGGAAGAATCAGACAACAGTGTATATGAATGCGTGTTACGGGAATACTTCATTTTTGCCATATTTGATAGCCGGTCTACCAGCCAGCCAACTCACTATATAATCGTCATCCCCATCTTTCGGGCCTTCACTATAGTAAACCCTGTAAGCCTTGGCGGCCTTCGATATTTGTTCGATCGTTCCTGTGAAGCCAATCAGCTTTGGAGAGAATTCTGTTCAGTAATTGGTTGGTTGATTGATTGGTTGACTGATTAAATATTTATACTTGAGCAGAAAACTAATTTTATAAAACAGATCAATTGATTAAATTGATCAATTAAATTGATAAATTGATCAAGCGACCAACCAACCAACCAACCAGCCAACCGACCTTTAATATAATCAGAAACGGCCTTGACATCATCTCTGATGGGGTCAACAGTTATGAAGAGAGGAGTGATGTTGGGTACGTCCTTGTCGGCCTCTAGGAAGGGAGGTTGAAAAAAAATTATGAATTAATTATGAAGCTATAATAAAAGTTAGGGTATAATTTGTGATAATAAAATATAAAAAAATTAATAGAGATAAGTTATGATGCATATTTTATATTTGTGAATTAATGTCCCAAAGAATAAAAACATGCATCAGCTGACCACTTAGCCAGCCAGCAAAAACACCACCAGACTGACAAACCAACCAATCAAACCAGCAAACCAACCAATCAAACCAACCAATCAAATCAACAACTTTACATATTTTCTCAATTTCATCGGGGCAAACATCGGGGCAGTGAGTGAACCCGAAATAAATGAGGACCCACTTCCCCAAAAATTCCTGGCTACCCCTTAAGACCCCTTCATGATCTACCAACTCCCAGGGCCCGCCTAATGAAGCCCGGCCTAGTGCTTTTGTTCTCTCTTGTTCCATATCTGAAATTTTTATTTTCAGTCTTCAGTTCCAAACTAATTTATTCATTCATGAATTTTGTTAATTTTGAAATGAAAAGATATTTAAAAATGTTTAATAGCAATGAAAACAATAAAACTCATAGTATTAATAATAATTCAAATAGTTAAACTCTCACTAACATATTTCTTTCTCCCTCTTCAAATACAACATGAAAGCAGTTAGCAAAAACCCTATACCCAACGTTATTATGGTCGTCTTCCATGACATTATCTAATCAAAGAAATTACTTTTTGGTAATTTTAAAACAATTTTAATTTAATTAATTTAAAACCGAAAAAAAACTAACAAAAAATGATTTATTTTTATTGTCATCTGGTTTCTTTGATGACATCGAGTACGATTTACTATCATTAAAAACTACAAATGGAATGTAAAATGATGTTTTGTTGCTGTTAAGGATGATGTTGTCATGTTTATTTCTTCGTGTTTGCTGGATGCTACATAGGGCATTTTTACCTATTGTTGTTGTTGCTGATGTTGTTGTTGTTACTGATGTTGTTGTTGGCATTTTAGAGGCAATAATGGCTAGGTATGCATAACTTCTTCTAGGAAGAAACTGAGAAAATTAATTAATGAAATTATTAACAATAATTATCATAAATTAGCATTTTGCTCTAAGGAAGAAAATGAAAGAATAATGAATGACCGACTGAATGAATGATATAAAAATAGAGAAATGAATGGACAAATCAAATCACAAAATGAATAGAAAAGAAAAAAATAGGTGATGAAACCAATAATAATACTGAAATAATAAATTAAAATAGATAAAGAATAATAAAGCAATAAATCTTCGATATTGATTAATAAATGAATAAATAAATGAATGGATGAATGAATGAATGGAGATAAATGAATGAATACTTACAGAGCGACAATGAGAAGAAGACAAGCACTTGTTCAATTTCTTCAAGAACATCACTGGCATTTCAACAAACATCATTAAAATTATTAAAAATATGTAATGATTAAGATAAAAAATTATTATAATATTTTTTTATCTACTTGAAATATTTTTTAAATTATAAAAATTTTACAATCAGGACAATTTTATTATGAAAATGCAGAAGCGATAATTGAGTTTAAATGTGACATTCAAAACATTATTTACCAACATATAACACTTTCTTATGGGTTGAAGCAGAGATATCCAAAGAATCTCAATTTTTTCAACTTTTAATTATTTTTAAATTCAAATTGTACAATTGTGTTATGGTGTAGTCTCAAATTATTTTGAATTCTCTAAGAAAATTTTAAACTTTTTACTATATACTAGTTACTTTTGATAACAATTTTTAAAAAATTTTCAATTCGATGATGATGATTGTGAACTGACTGATTAAAAAGCATCAAAAAAAATTTTGAAAATAGGATGGAGAATTTGTTATATTGGGATATTCGTATATAAAGCGAGCAAAATTTTAATATAAAAGCGCTTATAAATCTTCGCATATTGGCTCAGCTTGGCTCGGCTCGGCTTGGCTTGGAATTGGATGTTGAGCGAGTTGTGACCTCAAACTATTTGGAATTCTTCCCGAAAAATTTGAACTGCGTGCGTATGTGTGTAGCACTGATTACTGTTGCTTTGCTTTCTTTACCGGACTTAATTTAATTCATAGGTAAGTTAGGGATTGAGATGAGTTGAACAATCGTAGGTAGGCTAGGGCTTAACATTAGTTAAAAAGTTTCATGTAAAATAAAAACGCTAAAATATGTTAAATAAAATATCTGAAACATGTAAAATTCCTAAAACGTAGAAATACAAATTTGTAGGCAAGTGATTTGAGTTAATGATTATAAGTAAGTTAGGGCTCTCAGGGTAATTTAATTGTTGGTAGGTGACTGACTACTATTCTTGCGACTTCTTACTAGTTTAGTGTGATGTTTTTGTTTGTTTTCGCTTCACAGCACCACACCAACAAAACAAACTACACTTTATTCTCGTCGTCGCCTAAAATTTTACCTTTTTGAACAATCTCTTTAATAATGTCTATTTATTTATTTATTAAATGTTGACTGGTTTCTAGTTTTTTTTTAATTTAGTTATATAATTTTTGAATATTTCTTGATTAACTTTGTATATATGCATGTATAAATAATTTCTGTTTGGTATGTTGATTTAGTCATTATGATATGCTGTGAACTGTTCTTATTAAATGTTCATGTTACGGAAATCATCCTCCGGGAACTACTAAGGAGTGTGTATAATAATAATATTAATGGATAATAATTATTTTTTATCGGTCAATATTTTGTTATATTTGTTTGTTTAAAATACGAATATCAAAAAAAATTGAAGTTTTTAAAATTTTAATTAACCGTCACTTTTCATTTTTGAATGAATTCAAATAAAAGCAACTATTGTGTTTTTCTTTCTTTAGTAAAATCTCGAAATTGTTTGTAGATATGTACGGTAAAGTGTTGGTTCGAGTTTGAACAAGCTTTGGCAAAAAAATTTTTTTTTTTTTCGTTTATTTGATTCATTCAATTTGGTTCATTGATTGGTCGATTGGTTGGTTGATTAGTTGATTGAATGAATGGTTGGTTGGATGGTTGGTTGATTGATTGGTTGGTTGATCGATTGGTTGATTGATCTCATAGTATTGTATATATGAAAAAAAATCCGATTAAGCCAACCTACGGCTTTAGTAGCATTCAAATCAAGATGATTATGATGGCAGACAGACAGACAACCAAACATACAGACTACCAGACAAAAAAACCAACACACAAACGAACACACAGAAATATACAGAAACACACATGCAAGCATACATACATACATAATACCTACATACAACAAACAAAAGTACAGACATACAAAATGATGCATATGGTTGATGGGAATTCCCAGCATTTGTGTTGGTACGTGCATGTTTGAGCTCATTTTTGTTCAAGGTGAGCTTACACTGGCTGTTTGTTGTGTGTTCTGTATCGATAGCATGATATCAATAATGTATGTTTGCGCCTCTGTATGTGTGTTTAAGTAGGTGTGTATGTGTATAAACAGAAACACGTATTATATATACATATCGTATTTAAGGTATGAAATTGTATACATGAATATACAATACTGACACATTTATATTAAAATATTCTTATTCGTGTGTATGTATGTATGTATGTATGTATGTATGTATGTATGTATGTATGTATGTATGTATGTATGTATGTATGTATGTATGTATGTATGTATGTATGTATGTATGTATGTATGTATGTATGTATGTATGTATGTATGTATGTATGTATGTATGTATGTATGTATGTATGTATGTATGTATGTATGTATGTATGTATGTATGTATGTATGTATGTATGTATGTATGTATGTATGTATGTATGTATGTATGTATGTATGTATGTATGTATGTATGTATGTATGTATGTATGTATGTATGTATGTATGTATGTATGTATGTATTTTGGGATCTATTCTAGAGGCGTGTGTTTATTATCTTGATTATAAAAAATAACATCCACTGCTGAATATAAATAACCCAGAGATTTGTATGCGTCGCGTTTGGAATAACAGTTCACTAGACAAATAATTAATTTTATAAATTAACAATAAAAATATTTATTAATATAAATTATTAATATTATTATAAGATATATTTAACGCGTAAGTACTGATAAAAGCCTTTAATTTTCTTCTTCCACGTTAAATAATGTTAGTTGAGATTTTCTTTAATTCGTTTAGATTTTTTCATTTGGTTCTATGTTTGTTTGTAATGTTTGTAATTATTAATTAATACATAATAATGTGTGTTTGTTTGTGTGTTTGTTTGTTTGTGTGTATGTTTGTGTGTTTGTTTGTTTGTGTGTTTGTGTGTGTTTTAAAAACTAAGTTTCGTTTTTATTGATTTCCTCCATAAAAATTCATTTGATTTAAGTCATAATTATTTTTTTCAAACACTTCTCGTTGAAAATGTTATAAACATCAAAAATTACTACTTATACTGCTAGAAGTAGTAGTAATAGTAGCATAGAAACTGAAGTAGTATTAGTAGTAGTACCATTAGCTGCAACTGTAGTAGTAGTAGTAGTGGTATTAGTAGTAGTAGTAGTAGTAGTAGTAGTAGTAGTAGTAGTAGTAGTAGTAGTAGTAGCGGCTGTAGTAGTAGTGAGTTAATTTGTTTTAATTAAAGGTAGATGGGATGAAATTGATGAAAGTTAATTTTACCTGAGCAGGTACGACAAGCTAGTTTCATTAGTGCGGTTTTAAATTAAACAAATACATACTTCATAGTCATCGTCATCATCGTCGTCATCATCGTCATCGAGTTTTAAGTAACATATGTTGCTGATGTTAAATGTTCTCAAGATGATGGTAAGTTCGATGAATAATAATAATTTTATTATTATTATAACTATTATTATTGATATTATTTTTATTATTATTATTATCAATATCATTATTATGATTATTATGATAATTATTATCATAATTATTAATTTTCTCATCGTCATCATTGTCACCATTTTTAATCATTCATCTCGGGGTGTCGTGATAGTCCTATTTACAATTGAACTCAAATGAAGGATTATGATTATGATGACGGTTTTCAGTAAAATTGTTGATGATGATGATGATGATACAATAATTGGGTTACTATTATAGTTCATGTTTCGAAGTTAGACGAAATTTCTTTGTTTACATTGCCATATCTATGTAAACAATATTTCTGTTTATTTTATCTATGTTGCCATGCTCACGTCATTCGTCAAATATAAACAAAATTTGCTGTTCCACATTTATCTACATGCTTTTTGATGCAATTATTTTAATTATTATATTAATTATAGTTAATAATTTTATAATAATATTATTATGATTATAATCCATAATTTTCAAAGTTTCAAGTTAGTTTACAATGAGTTTTTTTCGAAATCGTAGTTAACAGTTAACACATTCTTTTTTATTGTTTATTCATTCGTTCGTTCGTTCATCCATTCATTCATCCATTCATTCATTAATTCACTTAAAGATTCATACATCCGTTCGTTCATTCGTTCGTTCATCAAGTCATTCATACCTCATATTACGTTTGAATTGTTGAAATCATGATATGAGAGTACGTGAAGTGCTACTTCTTGATAAATATTGTATACATATTCCAGTGTGTTTGTTGTGTGTGTCGTGTATGTTTGTATGGATGTATGTATGTATGTATGTATGTATGTATGTATGTATGTATGTATGTATGTATGTATGTATGTATGTATGTATGTATGTATGTATGTATGTATGTATGTATGTATGTATGTATGTATGTATGTATGTATGTATGTATGTATGTATGTATGTATGTATGTATGTATGTATTTATGTATGTATGTATGTATGTATGTATTTATGTATGTATGTATGTATGCATGTATGCATGTATATATGTTTGTTTGTATCACATTTGAGGAGTGCGCGCGCGCGCGCGCGCGCGTGTGTGTGTGTATGAACGTATATATGTTTATGTTACTTCGTATTTGAATATTTTTATATTGCATTTTCGGATGTAATTGGAGATGCTTCTAAAGTATTTGTTAATCAGAAATGTTTTTAATTGCACGAATTTTAATTAAGTAGCGTTCCTCATATGTCAAGTGTTGCGAAATATTCAAGGTATTTATAAAAACACCCACACAAACAAACAAATAAACACATACATAAGCAAACACACACACACAAACCACATACACACCAAAACATACTTACACACATACATACATACACATATACATACATACAAACAAACACATACCAGCACATTCCGTCGCTAAATTAATTCCCATAGCTATCATCATGACGAATGGATTAAACTGTGACGACGACGATGATGAAGTTGACGATGAAGACGATGATGATGTCAAAGCATGTTTGTTCAATCAAATATTTTGGGTAGTTTTTTTCCAGAATAATTTACACACATGTCACTAAATGCTGTTATCATACATGCATACATACCGACGTACAAACACACGCATACGGACATACGTACACACACAAACATACATACATACATACACATACATGTAGATAAAAACGATAACATGCATACATACATACATACTTAAACACAACAGACAGTTATTTCATTTTTATTTTTTATACCATCAGGTCTGTCTGAATCGAGTTATTGAAACAGCAACTACAACAACAACAACTACAACAACAGCAACAACAGCAACTGCAACAACAGCAACTACAATAACTGCTCTTAACTAACTAACTAACCCAACCACTACTACTACTACTGCTACTCTTCTAGTACTACTACTACTACTGCTACTACTACAAAAGTCACGCCAACAACAGTCGCAGCTATCTACAACAACATGCACCCATCAACATCAACTGCAAACCATAACAACATTACACAAAAATCGCCACAACAACATCAACCACAACCACAACAACATCAGCCACAACATCAACCACAACTACAACAGCAGCAGCAACAACAACAACAGTTCACCCAATCTGCCAGCAACAACATCGCGATCAACAACCACCTGACGAACGCCAACAACAACAAACAAGTTGAACTGTTTGTAAAGGCGGGAAAGGATGGCGAAAGTTACGGGGGTTGTCCAATTTGCCAGAGATTCTTCATGATTTTGTTGACCAAAGCAGGTTTTTTAGAAGTTGTTGTTTTTTTTGTTGTTGTAATAATAACAATGGTTATTTGGTTTTGTCGTTTTTCCATCTTTTATTTGACCATTTTTCTTTCTTTCCTCTCTTCCTTTATTCGTTCATTCACACTTTCTCTCATTCATTCGTTCATTTTTTATTTGTTCGTTCCTTTATTCTTTCATTTCTTTTTCTTTTTTAAATTTTTTCCGTCCATCGTTCTTCAGCACATGTTGCTAGATTATTCAGTGATTCAGCCGACAAGTGACTACTGTGATTCATTGATTAATTCGTTCAATTTTTATTTGCCTACTGTATCGCTCACTTATTTGTGTTTTTTATTAATTCATTCTTTTACTGATTATTCAATAATTCATTCATTCGCTCATTTATTCATTCATTCGTTTGTTCATTCATTCATTCATTCATTCGTTTGTTCATTCATTCATTCATTCATTCATTCATTCATCCATTCATCATTATTAGTATAATTAGCGATTGCAATTCACTTCATTCTTTCGTTTGTTTGTTTAATCGTCCGTCCACACAATCATCTCCTCATTCCTCCATCCATCCATTCACTCCTTTCACTTTTTCACTCAATCATTCTCAGATTACAACAAAGACCTCTCGCTGATCGTGACGACAGTGAACATGTCGAAGCCGCCACCAGATTTCAAGAAGCTAGCCACCAGGCTTCCCGTCCTCAACCACCAAGACCAAATCATCAGCGATCAAGATGAAATGGTTACTAAACTACTACTTCTACCACTTCTACCACTATTTAAACAGCTACTATTACGACTGCTTCATAACAACTATTACTACTACTTCTTACTTTTTCAAAATTATCAGTCACCATGAGGGGATTGTTACTGATACTGCATTACCACTCCAATTGAAACGTTCACTGTCACTTCACAGTTGAAACTAACATCACTTTTACGACTTTAACTGCTAATCTTTTTACTGTTATTTTACTGCTTTGTATTGTGTTGCTCATTCAAATATTTTCAATGTTATCATCTCGTTATCGTTGCGTGTAAATTACAAATGTTATCTGAAAAATGAAACTGATGCCACTGCTACCAACTTTCCAGGTCCAGTACATTGACAAGACCTTTCGCTACCCACCGATGAACTACGACAATGTAGCCGCCGCAAAAGCGTGTCGCGACGTTTTTTCCAAGTTCAGCTTCTACATAAAAGACGTGTCTCAGTCGCCGGCGGCGCTTCTAGCCGAGCTGCATCGCTTAAACGACTACTTGATGAATTCGCCGCACAAATTTTTGTGTCGCGACGTTCCCGACCACCTCGACTGCATGATGTTGCCGAAGCTGCAGCATTTAAGAGTAGCTGCGAAGGCCTTCAAGAATTTTGATATCCCGCTGGAATTTAAAGGGCTATGGAGGTTTGTGAGTGGTGGTTGGTTGCTGGCTGGTTGGTTGCTGGCTGGTTGGTTGCTGGCTGGTTGGTTGCTGGCTGGTTGGTTGCTGGCTGGTTGGTTGCTGTGACTGAATCATTGAAATATTCCATATATTAATATTATCGCCATCGTTGTCGTTTTCATGAAAATCCTTGCCTTCATCATGCTCATCATCAACTTCATCTTCACCACCTCCAAGATACCTGGCAACGGCCTACAACACGACATCATTCCGCGAAAGTTGTCCCAGTGACCAGGAGATCATCTTCCACTGGGGATCGAAGCCGGAATGTCCGGATCTGTCGAAGGATTTCCAACTTAGCGAGGCCACTCCGAAATATTCCTTTGATTACCCGGCCGATGCTTACAAGGAATGATGACGATGATGATGACGATGAAGATGATGTGTGATGATGAGGATGATGAAGATGATGTGTGATGATGAGGATGATGAAGAAGAGATGATGATGAAGATGATGTTGCATACAAAATCAGCGCTACAATAATTTGGTTTTACAAAATGCAACGCATTGATTACTTATGATTCTAATATCATTTAGTAACATGTTAAGTATTTCAATTTTTAGAAATACAATATAAAAATATTATTTTTAATATATAATAAATTTATTTCTATTAGAATAATTTTTAAAATGATTTCATTGGTTTTGTTTTAAAAGCATAGAAATTAACTTTTGTTGAATTAATTTTTTAATTAACTTGTATGCAAATAAGTTTATGCTTTATATTTACAATATTGTATGTATTTATGCGTGTGTGTATGTACGTGTGTGAGCATGTATGTATGTATGTATGTATGTGTGTGTGTGTGTGTGTGTGTGTGTGTGTGTGTGTGTGTGTGTGTGTGGTGTGTGTGTGTGTGAAATCGACCGTATTTGCTTTTGTTGCTTAAACCTCTGATAATTAATTGAGAGTTGTAAAAAATATTCCGCGAAAAATACTACCACTGCTACTACTACTGCTGCTGCTGCTACTACTACTACTTCTGCTGCTACTACTGCTGCTGCTACTACTGCTGCTACTACTACTGCTGCTACTACTACTACTACTAATGCTAATAATAGCAATAATATAAGCATCATTTAAAACTTAAAATGAAATATAATATAGTGATGAGCTGAATTAGAAATTGCTACCAATAGGTTGATGATTTTGTTGTGTGGTTGCTTACGATTCATTATTATTGCTAATTATTATTATAATAATTAATAATACTAATAATAATAACAGTATTAGTAGTAGTAGGGTAGTTTTTATTGCTCTTGATATTATAGATATTGTTTGGCTGTACGTCAACTCCTTTCTCATTTCATTTCGCCAGCCAGACAGACCTATGAAAAAAGTTCGGACAAAAAAAACTACAACTACTACTAATACTCTCACGACTACCATGCTACTACTACTATTACTACTGCTAATCATGACCTTGAAACGAGAGAGAGAGAGAAAGAGAAAGAGAGATAGTAGGAGTGAAAGGAGGAACAAACGTAAAAAAGGTGCGATTCTGAAACGAGCGGCCTTGGAAAATTTAAATATGCCTCGCAAATTTCTCTCTCTTTCTCTCTTTTTCTTTCTTTTTCTCTCTCTCTTTTTCTCTCTTTCTTTCTTTCTCTCTCTTGTACTTTCACTTTTTTACTCTTTTTTTCTTTATCTCTCTCCTACTTTCATTTTTGGCTTTTTTCTCTTTCAGATTTTCTCCTTATCATTTTTCAAATTTCTTACTTTTCAACTTTATTCTCTCTCTCTTTCTCTATCTCTTTTTTTTCTCTCTCTCTCTCTTTTTCAATCTCTTTCCTCTCCTTCTCTCCTCACCATCTCTCCAGCAGGAGTTACAAGGCCCACATCTACCTGGAAATAAAAAAGCCATAAAAATAATAACAATAATAATAATAACAATGACAGCGAGCATAATGTTTAAATAATTAAAAAGATTTTTCACAAAAAAAAGCAAGGGGTTCACTCATGGGAAATGTAATAAAAACACAAATAATAATAATAATAATAATAATAATAATAATAATAATAATAATAAATAATAATAATAATAAAAAAAATAATAATTATAACAATCATCATCATCATCATCCATATCAACTTCGTCTTCTTCCTCATCGTAATATAGAATTTCTATGGCAGAGGAGAGTGTTTCTGTGATTGTTTATAAAACAATAAAACGTTTCTCTTGTTGTTATTATTATTATTTATTATTATTATTGTTATTATTATTATTGTTATTGTTGTTCTTGTTATTGTTGTTGTTTTGTTTTTATCTGCATTATACTTCGGCGTTTCGTTTGATTTCTTCCGGTTTTCATAAGTGTGATTTTCTCACTAAATCATTCTTGTTGATGTTGTTGCTGTTGTTGTTAATGTTGTTGTTGATGTTGTTGTTGATGATGAAGTTGAGGTTGTTGCTGTTGTTGTTGAAGTTGTCGTTTAAGTTGTTTTTGTTGTTGTTGTTGCTGTTGTTGTTGTTGATGTTGTTGCATATTTGTGTATAGTTTTTAACCAGCTTCAGAAACTTATCAGTAGGCCTAAGGATTGGTAGATCGATTGCTATCTTGGTAGATAGTGAATGAATGAAAGAAAGAAATAAAGAAAAAAAAAGAAAAAAAGAAAGAACGAATGAATGAATGAAGTAATGAATAAATGAACGAACAAACAAAAGAATGAATGAATTTGTTAATAATAAATGGATAGATTGAAAAAAAATGAATGAATTAATGATTAATTGTTTAATTTGATACACGAAACAAAAGTATGCGCGTCTAGAATTCAAATTTAATCATCGTCATCATCATCTTCTTCAACATTATACCACCATCATTCTCTTCATCATCATCACTATTGTATGAATTAAATATATTTTATGCTATAGTTTCAATCCAACAGTAGTTTGTAACTTTGCTTACTATAATATATAAAAAAACTATTCTTCTTTTTCTTTTTCATCTTCTTTATTATTATTATTGTTGTTGTCGTTGTTGTTGTTGTTGGTATTGTTGTTGTTGTTGTTGCTGTTGTTGTTGTTGTTGCTGTTGCTGTTGTTGTTGTTGTTGCTGTTGCTGTTGTTGTTGTTGTCGTTGTTGTTGTTGTCGTTGTTGTTGTTGCTGTTGTTGTTGTTGTTGTTGTTGTTGTTGGTGGTGGTGTTGTTGTTACGGGAGATCAGGGAAGCAATCAGGCAGCTGAAATGGCTCCAGACTATTAAATCATACTGAGAGTAAAAAATGAGAGACAAAATTTGCAAATAAATATTATTATTATTATTTTTAATAATAATTATTATTATAATAGAAATAATAATAATTAATATTATTATTGCTTTACTATTTTTATTATTAGAATGTATTTTTTGATGATATATCAGAGACTAGCTTGTGACTTTTTAAAAGGTTCATACATACAAACACAAATAAGTACATACATACATACATACATACATACATACATACATACATACATACATACATACATACATACATACATACATACATACATACATACATACATACATACATACATACATACATACATACAT
>NW_008703585.1:132686-169901 GCF_000326865.2 Helobdella robusta
GTGGTGAATATGCCGATGATGATGATGAAGAAGAAGATGATGATGATGAAGAAGAAGAAGATGATGATGATTGAGACGATGATGATGGCGATGATGACAACGATGAAGACGAAGTTAATGGTATATATAATGAAGAAGATGATGATGGTATGTAAGATGATGACGATGGTGAGGTTGCCGGCTTCTGTGATAGAGAAGATAAGTATAATGATGACGACGACGATGATGACGTCAACAAAGCTGATGATTGCAAAGATGCTGATGACGATTTTGATGAAGAATACGGTGATGATAACGATGAAGATGGTGAAGATGAAGTTGAAACTCTCAACTTTCCACTACCACCACCACCACTAGCAGTAGTAGTAGTAGCGGCAGCAGCAGCAGCAGTTGGACAGCAGTTTTTACACTCAACGACAAACAGCCATGGATCCATCTTTGATCTCAGGAGCTCTTTAAAGTAGGAGAGAGGTAGTGTGAACGTCTTCATGGTCGTCTCACCGTCCGGTATGAATTGGTGAGTGGCCAACTCCTCTCTGTTCTTTGGACTGATTGAAAAATATTCATTCGTGTTGTTGTTGTTTGATGATGACAATGATGATGACGTTGTTGTTGTTGTTGTTGTTGTTGTTGTTGATCTCGACTTTCTATTGGCTGTTGTTGGCGCTAAAATCTTTTTCCGTCTTTCTCTCAGCGCTCTTTTGCTGAATCCATAAATTTCAAAAAATATTTTCCCAAACTTTTTCTTCCACTTCGTCTGCTGCTGCTGCTTCTTCTTAAGCAGGCTGGCGTTTTTAATGTTGTACGTGACACGGATTTCAACACTCGTCAGTGTGAAGTTGGCCGGGATCTTCGGGACGGCAACTTTCACCGGGATCTTCTTCTTTTTCTCCTTCTGCTTGGCCGTACCTGTGTAGGTGGGTGTGAGTGTTTTGTGCTTTCAATCCTCAACACCAACACCAGTTGTAGTATTAAAAATGAAAACATCCTTCTATTTTCGTTTTAAAACATACGTTGCAATTATGAAGTTAAAATAATATAACTTTTAATGAAAATTACATAGATATTCTACAATGCTCGCCATACATTTTAAATGGGCACAAAGAGAAATATTATTAATAATAGTGTTAGTAATAGTGATAGTATAGAAGTAGTAATAGTAGTAGTAGAAAAAGTAGTAGTAGTAGAAGTAGTAGTAGTAGTAGTAGCAGTAAAATACTTGTCCTAAAAAATGTTTAAACGTTCAAATGTAAACTGAGATTTTTGTCTATAGTCTGAAGTAAACAAATACACGTAACATAATTAATTTTAATTGGGCTTTCTTCTTTAAATAGTTGTAGACAGATGAATGGTTGGTTTAATTTTTCAGTCTTGTAGGTTGAATGTTTTTTATTCATTTATTGATTTTTTCATTCTCTCGTTCGTTTATTTGTCCATCCATTCGTAATATTAGTAACGGTAGTAGTCATCCATTCTTCTTATTGGTTCGTTCATATGTAATTCATCCAATCATTCATTCATTCACTCATTCACTTATCCATTTATCAATCAATCCATTCATGCATGCATGCATCCATGCATCCATCCATCCATCCAATTTTAAGAGTGTTAATAGCAATTTAAATTATTTTAAAAAATTCAGCGTAACAGTATACAAGTGCAAAAAATTTTCTTTTCATAATCCAAACAATATTAAATTTCGCCAAAAAACTGTAACATGAAACTGTTAGACAAATATACATACAAACATACAAACACACACACATACTAACCCTAACCTACAGTTGACATACAACTGAACAAAAATACAAACAAACACACATACATACATGAATGAATACGTAAAACATACATGTATGAACTCGTGAACAGTAAAAACGTATGATTGAACGAACGGATTGATAGTCGGATGGATAGTTGGATAGATGGATGAATGAATGAATGGATGAAAAGATGGATGGAGGAATCGATAGATGAACAGTTAAGTCAATATATAGGCTGATATCAAATTGCCAAAAAATTTTTTGGAAAAACTGGGAGAAAGAGAGAGAGAGTGAGAGAGAAGAAAAATAAAAAGAGAAAGACTAAAAATAAGCGAAAGAAAGAAAAGAAACCACAAAATTGAAAAAAACTATTTAAAAAAACTAAGTCATTCAATGAATAAAAAACAAGGAAAAAACTGATTAAATGTTGAAAAATGGTCAAACTAACAACAACTTACAACGACGATGATGAAGAAGATGACGATAATGATGAAGAGGATGACTATGATGATGATATGGTTGTCTACAATTTCGTTTCATACAATACCATCTTTATTAATTTTATATTTTTCCTTTATTTTTGATTTTTCTATTTTTTTTAGGTTTTTTTTCAGTTAAAAAGTGTTTTCTAACTAAGATGCAAAAGTAGCAATGCAATTTTTTAAACGCTTTCCTTGGTGTTTTAAAAATTCTAATTATTGTTGATGTCATTGTTTTTTTTGTCTATGTTGTTGATGTTGTTATTGTTGCTGATGTAGTTGTCGTTGTAGTTGTTGTTGTTCTGTAGTAGTTGTAGTTTTTATTTTTTTCTTTGACGCGTAAAAATAATTTTTTTTCTCAGTAAATGTTTTTTCTAATTGTTTTTTCGCTTTCCAAGAAGCCAACATTTTCTTTCAGAGTTTACTTTTTTTTAAAGAGTTTTTTGACTCTACAGTTTTGTGTGTAGCTTTTTTTTATTATCAATTTAACATAAATAAACACACACACACACACACATGCACGCACACGCACTCACGCATACGCAGAGGCGTCATTTGGGGGGAGGCAGGGTTGAGGCAATTTTAAAACTTTAAAAATTTTGAAATTTTAAAACTTTAAAAATGTAAAATTTATTACAATGTTGCACTGACGAGACTAGGTAGTCGAAATAGTACTATATGCATACATGTAGATAATGACATCTTCTGTAGATAGGAATTTTGTTAATAACATTAACAAGTTAAGCTTGGTAGATCAGAGAATTATTCGAAGAATCGAGAAACTATCATATAGATTGAGTACTGTAAGAAACGCAGTGATCTTTATTAATATATATATATATATATATATATATATATATATATATATATATATATATATATATGTTACATGCTAAGTCATAGACCACATAAGTTCGCCCCCCCCAACCAAAATCTGAAATGATGCCCCTGCTCATACGCATACACATACAAACACACGTATTTATATGCAAACAAACAAAACAAGGTAGAAACCAACAAACATACAAACAAACATGCATACAGACAGGTGCATACATACAAACGTGTTGTATGTATACAAACACACAAAGCCTCACGTAAGTACTTAGAAACTGCACAAAAATCATCCACCTTATTTATTAAGTTGAACTGTTTAAGAAATTTAAGATAACAAAAGTAGTTTCTTGTTCCTAGCTTTTACTTTCCTTCTCTCCATTATTTCCCTTTCTCTCTCTCTCTCTCCTTCACTTTCTCTTTCTTTGTTCACACTTTTTTATTATAATTTATTCCCTTTATTCTTTTCTTTCATTCCTTTTTCTTATCTATCCTTCAATCTATTTAGTCATTTGTCTAACCTTCGGGCTTGAAGATGAGCGTACAGAGGCTTTACAAACAAACGCATGGTTAAACGTGTTGTTTTCATCGCTATTAAAAATCATACAAACATACAAACATAACATAACATAACATAAAATACAAACACACCTACAATCATACCAACATACCTACAAACATGAAATACAACCATGCCATACATACATAAAACACAAACATACATACCAAAACGCAAACAAAACATGTAACATAAAAAATGAACAAACGTGTAGACATTACGAAACTTAATTTAAATACAAATGTTAGTAATACCGACTGCATAAAACTCATCACCCAACCTCTGATTCACGATTTACGTCGTAATGCGTGCGCTGGCAGTACAAAAATTGATTAAAATGTCTGAAAATCCTTCATTGAATGCTTTGCAAATTCACATTTAATACCCTTTGATCAACTTTATATCAATTTTTTCATAATAATTTCAAAAAAATTTATTTTTCAAATGTTGCTCAAATTTTTGTTGATGTCAATGATGTTATTGATGATGTTATTGAAGAAGTTGTTGTTGTTGTTGTTGTTGTTTTAGTGTCGAAATCAAAACAAAACAGCAACAACAACAAAAACAAAAGCAAAAGTTCACTCACCTCCATTCAAGATCTTCTCATATTTCAAATAAATTATCCTTATCAAGAAATAAATTATTATACACTGGGAGTCTTATCATTTCTTCAATCTCTCTCTTTTTATTTTTTATTCTTTCTTTCTCTCTCTCTCTCTCTCTCTCTCTCTCTCCCTTTTCTGTTTCTTAACGGGCTTTTGATTTACGATTTCATATTCGACCACCACCCACACTACTTTCCTTTTGTTTGCTTCTTTGTTTGTTTGTATTTGTTTATGCTTTTCACTTTCTTCCTCTCTTTTTTACTCTATCTCTTTTACTCTTTCTTTGATGTTTTCTTTCTTTCTTTCTCTCACTTTTTCTTTTTACTTTTTTACTTTCTTTCTCTTTTACTCTTTCTTTCTTTTCCTTACACTTTTTTCTTCCTCTCCCTTCTCCTCCTTTCTTTTTTCTTTCCCTCCCCCGTTCACTCTTTTTTTCATTTTCTCTCTATTTCAATCCTCCCATCCTCTCTTCCTCGATTTCTCCTTCTTAATTCGTTTCCCAAAAAGGTGGGGTCTGTTTGCATTGTCTACAAGCGCGAAAGAAATTAATCAGACGAAAACACAAACAATAATAATAACAACAACAATAAATAATAATAATAATAAATTATTTTTATTACTGTTTTTATAAATTTTTTGTTCGAAATATTCTTTTTTCTTTATTGTGGTTATAATCAGCATAATTTTTTTCTGATGATCTGACGAATGTACGTTTGTATTTATGTATGTATGTATATATGTGTGTATGTTTGTACGTGTTTACTTTTCGTGCATGTTGGTGTTTATAAATATTTACAGCCTCATAATGGGTGTACATCAGCAGCCGATGTTTCTGTTGTCTTGTATGTAGCGACCCTCCTTATGAATAACAACAACAACGACATCATCATCATTTTCATCATCTCTCCTACTGCATTCAACACGTATGAGTCATTATTAAAGCAAAAATTGATAGGATGGTATAAATATATATAATTATTAGTTATATATATAAATTATGATTAATTATATCTGCCTCATATTATTATTAACTTGATAATATTTATGGGAGTTATTAATTTGTCATATGATGTTAGTAAAAAATATTTCATCATGACATCGTTCTTTTCATCATCGTTCTTTTCATCATCATCATCATCATCATCATCATCATCATCATCATCATCATCATCATCATCATTATCATCATCATCATTCTTTTCATTATCATCAGCACAACCAACCGATCATCCTGTCACATAGGGCCACCTCTTCAGTTTGAATGCTATTTTTATCGTTGTCAACAACGTCAGCATTATTTGCACTCTTCTGATTATTCTTATTATTAATGACGTCATCGTCTTTTTTAGAAGCGCCTTCGATTCTGTGTTTAAATTTAGCCTCGAGTTTCTTGAAGAATAGATCTCGCGTTCGGTTGGCGGCGATTTCTGAGGAGATTTCGAAGTGTTGAAGCCACGGCGACTTGGCGATGGTGGGCGTCTCGTCGGGGTTTTCCAGCTGCTGCTGGTGTAGGAAGGTTTCTTGCAGCTCCTTCGTTACGTTCTGTCCTTTCTTTTCGTCGTAGTCGTCGACGCGGTTGACGTTTCTGAAGTTGTCGTGGATGTCGTGGCGCTTGTGGCGCTGTGGTTGTTGTGGCGGCTGTTGCTGCTGCTGATGTTGTTGTTGCTGTTTGTGGTGGTGGTGGTTATTTTGTTGTTGCTGCTGTTTAATTTCTTTCATTTCATCTTCTTCTTTCCGATGTTGAGAACGATCAAACTGACTGTGATGAAGAGGACGGTGGTGGTGCTGGCCACCAATCAGCGATAAATTATTATTATTATTATTGGGATGGGAATAAAGCAAATAATTTGGCTGATGATGACGAATAATAAACTGGCGACGACGATGCTGTGGCTGATGATGATGATGATGAGAGGAGAGATGCTGATGAGGATGAGAGGAGAGATGCTGATGACTTGAGAAAGAGTGATGATGATAATGATGATTAGAGAAGGAAGTTGATGAGTTCTTTGACAATGTTGATGTTTGAGGTAGATTAGCGTGGTTCTTTTCTAAGTGAGAATGTTGAGAAGTTTGATGTTGTTGTTGTTGTTGCTGTTGTTGAATCGACAACTTATTCGTGTTGAGGTTAACGTTGTTGCCATATGCAAAGCAAAAAAAGAGGCAAAAAACTAGCAAAATTGTCACCACCATTGTTGTTGATGATGACGTTGACGAGGTTGTTGTTGTTGTTGTTGTTGCCTTTGCTTTATTTTTCATCATTTTCAATGCAGTTGTTGTTGTTTCAGTGATTCTCTATGTCTTGATGTAGTTGCATTAGTTGATGTTATCAATGTTGTTGTTGATGTTGTTGTTGAATTTTAAGCCAACTAAATATTATAACAACATTTTTTTGATAAACGAATGAAGGAAATATTTTAAAAAACAAAAAACAAACGACTAAATTTCATAACAAAAAACAAATATTATACATTCATAATTCTAATTAATTATTTTTATTTCTGCCATCCATCCATCTATCTATCCATCCATCCATCCGTACATTCCTTCACTTATTTAAAAACTTTCAATCTTATTACATTCGAATTTTAGTTCATAAAGAGTTCTTATATATGAGATGCCTAGAGGAAAAGAGAGAGAGAAAGAGAAAGAGAGAAAGAGAGAAGAGCGATTCTATATTAAAGCTTTTAATGTGCAATGTTTGTTTGATGCAATATGTACCTATGCATGTATGCAAGTATGTATGTTATGTATGTATGTATGTTTGTTTGTTTGTTTGTTTGTTTGTTTGTTTGTTTGTTTGTTTGTTTGTTTGTATGTATGTAGGTATGCATGTAAGTTTGTATGTTTGTATGTATGTTGTTGTGTTATCCATGAATGCCAATACAGGGAAAGCTTATGTTTTAAGCGTGCTTTATGGCTGGGTTCTGATAAAAAATTGTCTGATTCGTGTATGTATATATGCATGTGTGCGTGTATGTATGTTTGTGGGGGTGTGTTTTTGTATGTATGTGTTTTTATGTATTTATGTATATATAATTGTGTATATTTGTATTATCTTGTATACAATAGCGTGTATTTTTTCTACATCGGTTTGAAGTGTTTGAGTGTGTGTGTATTTTTATGTTTGTGTGTATAGATGATTTAGATTTGTTTGTGTGTGCGTATATATGTGTGTTGGTGTGTATGTATGTGTGAAAGTTTGGGCATATATGCGTGCAGGTTCGCTTAAATTTCATCAAATCATTATATCATATCAGCATCATTCGGCGTCAGTTTTCATCATCGCTTGGTTCTAAAGTTTTCAAATTTTTTTCTCAAGGTTTATAATTTGATGGTTGCTTCAAAAAATATACTTCTACCAAAAATATTATTATTATTATTTATTATTATTATTATTATATATTATTATTGTTATTATTACAAAGTGTTTTATTGTTAGGTAGGAGAGGTAGGTTAATAAAGATATAAATAACCATTGTTTTAGAATAAGCCGACAAAAATTATTTTTTAGTTTTTAACAATCTTCATCCTTATCATCACCATTTTATTATTGTTGTTGTTGTGTTTATAATAATAATAATAATTTTTATTATTATTGTTTTTCGTTTTTTTTCTCAAATGTTCTCATCAGAGGAAAAATAAAAAAAGGAACGCGTCTGTGGAATCCAGCACTTAAAAAATTGTCCTAGAGTGCAATCATTCATTCATTCGTTCGTTCCTTCATTCGTTCATTCATTCATTCGTTCGTTCTTTCATTTTTCAATTCTTCAGTCATTTGTTCGTGCGTTCGTTCGTTCGTTCGTAAGTTTGTTTATTTGTTGACTGGCTCACTTGTTTATTCATGAAATTTTTCATCATTCGTCCATTCATTATTTCATTCAATCATTCTTTTATTCATCAATGCATCTGTTCATTCATTCATTCAAACGTTCATTCATCCAGTTTTATCTAGTCATTCTTTCTTTTATTCTCTCTATCTTGTAAAATTTTTTTTTCAAAGGTATAGAAAAATCCACAATTTACTTTTTTTCTAAAAAAAAAACTCTCGTTTCTTTGTATTTTTTACTAAAAAGGAAGTGAGCGATATTTACTGCTCAAAACAAAAAAAAACTTCTCGTTACTTTGTCTTTGTTTTGTTTTTATTTCCTCCCGATGACGCGGAAAAACGTTTAATCCACGATTTATTGCTATCTGTAATTGCAAACGTGCACACACACACACGTACACACACACGTACACACACACGTACACACACACGTACACACACGTACACAGACACACACACAAACACTCATACAAAGATATACACACACACTTTTAACCAGAACCGCAAAAACTTGATACGAAAAAAATTAAACGAAAAATTTTCAAACGAAAAATTTTTGAAAAAAAATATTTTGAACTTTTAAATTTGGGAACGAAAAATCGATACATGGAACTTTATTTAGCACAAGGACATTATGGTTTTTAAAATATGCCTGTGTGTGTCGGTTCGTATGTTTGTATGTATAACCGTCTGCCAAAGAATGTTTAGTTTGCTACTACTACTGCTGCTGTGGCTATTACTACTACCACCACAACCACCACTACTACTACTACTACACCGACAAAACTTCATTATATTTTTATCGGGATTCGTTTAAAAATTCGCTTTGAAGCCATTTCAATCAATAGATAAGGTTAATAATAATAATAGGTATGTATATGTATTTTTATGTTTATGTGTGTGTGTTTAAGTTGAATAATTAAGTTTAATTGGATTAAAATATGAGTTAATTAACTAAAAATACAAACTTCCATAATATTTGTCTATCAATTAATTAAATAACCTTGTTTAATATGGTAGGAAAAATTGTTGAAACTGTTTAATCCATTTTATGCCGAGAGTAAAAGTTTAATAATGAATTGAAACTGTGAATATTTAAGCTTTGTATGTATGTATGTATGTATGTATGTATGTATGTATGTATGTATGTATGTATGTATGTATGTATGTATGTATGTATGTATGTATGTATGTATGTATGTATGTATGTATGTATGTATGTATACTGACTTGTATATATTGATTCGGTAAAATTTAATACACAAGTGAATGCATAGTATTGGCATGTACATGCATTGTTTTATATTTTGTATTCGTATATACAGATTTGTTTGTATGTGTGTTCTAGTATGTGTGAGTATTCTATATGCCGTATGTGTGTTCTAGTATGTGTGTTTATTCTATGTGCCTATTTGCATTTAGTTGTAAAAGTTGTTCAAACCGAAAACAAAAATATGTATAAAATTTAAGTCAGGTTGACTTTGCTTAGTGAATAACTTAAGGCAATTGAATTCGTTATTGAATTTGTCTGTTTGTTTGTTTGTATGTATGTTCGTATGATTGTTTGTATGTATGTATGTTCGTTTGTATGTATGTTTGTATGTATGTAAATTTGTACGCTTGATTAGACGATGATGTTTGTGTAAAAAATTTATCTTTAGTTTTCATTATGAAATAAAATTTTGTGATATATATTTATCCAAAGTGTTGACAGAATCAAGGAATAAAAATGTTTAAGTCGAATATATCAACGAACGAGAAATGCAAAAACACACAAGTACATACATACATATACACACATGCATACGCACACACAAACAAACAAACGAACACACAAAAAACGAACAAACCAACGTACAAACGAACGAACGAACGAACGAACCAACGAACAAATGAAAACCACCAATCCCGTCAGGGCGGGAAGAAAATACAATTAACCAAACTTATAAATCTTTTAAGAAGATTAAGAGAGAGAGAGAGAGAGAGAGAGAGAAGGGGGAGGGTAAGCAAACAAAAAGAGAGAGAAGGAAGAAGAAAGAAGATTCAGAAAAAAAATTGAGAAAGAGAGAAAGAGAAAGACAGCGAAAGAAACATTTGAAAATTGGAAAAATTGCTTAAAACTACATCGTCATACCGCCGATAAAAAATGATCATTTGTGCCATTCTAGTCATTTCTTAGCAAAGCTTTGTTATCATCATTATCAACACCAATCCCAACTTTATTAACATCATCACCATCACCATCGTCCTCATCATCATCATCACCACTAGCACCATCATCTTCATCACCAACATCATCATTCATTTTGTCGTCACAATCAACAATGCATTTACCAACGTGTTCATTCGTTCGGCTATTATCGTCATCATCATATTCATAATTTTTGTTATCATCTTTGTCATCATCATCATCAACACCGTCATCATCATCATTATTATTATTATTATTTGTATTGGTATGTTTCATGTTGAAATCCATGAATCTTGACATCAGGCGCTCGTGCTGAAGCTTCAACTGGTCATAAAACTTTGAATCGAATTCATATTTACTCAAATTATAAAATTTATTATTATTATTGTCATTATTACCGTTATTATTAATGTTATTATTATTATTATTACTGTTGTTGTTGTTGTTGTTGTTGTTTTCCTGCCTCTGTTCGAGTTCAAATTGAATGTTTATATCGCTATCACTCAGGATAACATCAGCATCGCCATTGGCCTGATGGTAAACTTTATTATTATTATTATTATTATTACTGTTATTATTATTATTATTGTTATGATCGTTATTATCAGTAGTAGTAATAGTAATAGAAGTAGTAGGAGTAGTAGTAGTTGAAGTGGCGTCTGAGGCAACAGCAGCAGCAGTAGGAGCAGCTGAAGCATCATTATTAATATTTTCATCATCATTTAATATTTCATTGCCATTACGACTACAATCATCATCATCATCATCATCGTCGTCGTCATTATTACAACAATTGGTCACAACGAAATCGAAGTTATCGTGAATGTCAACGCCACCACCATCCTTGTTTGAGTGCGGCCTGCTTGAAGAAGCTCTCGTGCTGAATTTATTATTATTCCTATAATTTATATCACCATCATCATCATCATTAGTAGTAATATTCTTATTCATATTATTATTATCATCGTTATCAACTTTATCATCATTTTTGTCATTTAATGAACGTTTGAGTTCGCTACTTTCTGAAACCGTCATATTTTTGTCATCACTTTCATCAGCATCATCTTCATCAGCATCATCTTCATCAGCATCATCTTCATCAGCATCATCTTCATCAGTATCAAATTCTTCCTCATCATCCTCTTCTTCATCGCGTACCTCACTGTTACTACTAACCATACTAACATCATTAACATTATCCTTACTGGCATCATTCAAATTATCACTGAAATTATTATTATCAATATCAGAAGTAGTAGACGCAGCGGTAGTAGTAGTAGAAGCAGTTAAAATGGTAGTAGTAGTAGTAGTAGTTGTAGTAGTAGTATTGCCACGAGCAAGTCTCTCTCTTTCTTCATTCTCTCTGTTCTCTCTCTTAATTCTCGCCTCATCTCTCAGAGACCACAGAGCACTCACACTTTTTCTTATCTTCTCTCTCTCCATCTCCTGCCATCTTTCTCTCTCTTTCTTCTCAGCATCTCTCCCCCCTTTGGCCCAGGCTTCGGTGCAAGCCCTCTCTTGCGGGAACACCGGCCGATCGTCGAGGTGTTTCAGATTCGGCAAGTGTACGATTAATGTTTTTCGGTAATTGTCAATTTTTCTGATAACCGGGTTGCCTGTTAGCGTTAGTACGGCCAAGTTTTTCATCCGTTTGAGGATGTGCACAATGTCGGTATCGTCGATTCGATTGTGCGAAAGATCGAGTACCGAAATATTCGGGCAATCGATTAGATGCTCGATATCATCGCTGGTCTCCAAGTAGTTGTTTGTCATCATTAAACTGCTCAACTCTGGCAGACAGCTGAGATTTTCTATCGTGGTGATGCGATTTTGAGATAAATTCAAGTTAGTGAGCTTCGTGCAGTGCTCTAAATTCTCAATCCTGTCGATCAAATTTTGTTGTATGTAGAGGCAGCGAAGTTCCTTTTGATTCTCCAAGCCAGATATTTCTAACAAACCATTGCTCTCCAGAAACAAACATTTCAAACCCGTGTACTCCTCTAAATTCTCGATCTTTGAGTAACCTTTGAAATGTAGGTAGAGGATGTCGTTCAGGTAGGGCGTTTGGTAGAGTTTGTGCTGTTTGCAGAGTTGTTTCAGGGCCTCCTTTGTCATGCGAGGGTACTTGTTCAGTTCCTCCTCCGTCAGTTCACGCCTCGACTGCTTCGGTGGACGAACTTTTTTAATCGGCGTTGTTGTTTCCTGTTGAAATGCGTGTAGGTTGTTGATGTCGTTTTTGGTGTCGTTGTTGGTGTCGTTGATTAGTAGAGGTTGATTGAAGGAACTTTCTTCAGGTATTGTTTCATCATCTTCTACGAGTTCAATCTTAATTTTGCTTGAACAATTGTTGTTGTTAGTTGTTGCAGCAGTTTTTGAATCAGTTGTTGAGTTTTTATCATCATCTTCATCATTTATAACTTCAATTTTGATCGAGTTGTTGTTGTTAGAATCGCCCGCTTTTGAACCAGCAAACTTTCCATCATTGGCAACAGAAAATTCATCACCTACTACGGACTTAACTTTCTGGCAATCATCCTCTCTCGAAGCATCAATCTCCTCGATCAAAACTTTCTTGACCACTCTATTGTCACCAGAATTATTCAGATTAGGATTAGTGTCAAAGATGCCATTCTCAAACTCGTCTGCAGATTCGAATTTTCTAGACGACACCTCACGAAAGAGCTCGTTATTAGGCAGCAGTTGCTCAACAAACGCATTCATCTTCCTCATTTTCTCAACGTTTGGCTCGCCATTTTCAGTTTCGTTCAAATTTTTATCAACCGTTTTGTTTATATAATTATTATTATTTTCATGATTAGTTTTATTATTATTATTTTTAACTAATCTATCAATATTTGAATCGGTTGTCAGTGTTGTTATTTCTTCAATTAAAGGCATTATTCCGTTATATTGCCAGTCAGAGTGAAAGTCAATTTATTTAAATATTATTCAATTAATTATCAGTTTAATTATTATTTAAATAAACAAATCAAGATATTATTCGTCATAAATTCAAAAACTCCAACTACATTCGAGCAAGTAAATGGTTGCCAGGGCAACTTCGACAATAAACTTTGAGGAGCTAAAGATTAAGAATCGTTTCATCAGCTGTTTGTCGTTACATTTTCTCGAAACTGACACTAATTTCTTTAAATTTCTCAAATATTTGTAAACATTTTTTGTGTAATATGTTAATTTTTTTTACAAATTCAAGTAAATAACTTGATAACTTTTACAAAATTCTTCAAAATTCTCATATATTTTACGAAATTTTTGCTCAACTTGTCAATTTTCTTACATATAAACTCACACAAATCAATAAATTCAAACAAATAATGGATATTTATTTGTTTATTTATTATTTTTATAAGTATATAACTCTATAAATTAAATTATTAACAAGATTTCTTCAGGCAAATCAACGTAAATCAATAAAAAATGTTTTTAATAGTAATACACTTTCCATTTTGAACATATCTATTTAGCATATATAAATAGCATTATTATTATTAATGATGATAATTGAATAAAGACACCATGTACATATAGATATAGTGTGTGTGTTTGTGTGTATGTGTGTGTCTGTCTCTGTGTGTGTGTGTCTGTCCCTGTGTCTGTTTGTGTGTGTGTGTGTCTGTCTGTGTGCTGTGTGTGTCTGTCTGTGCCTGTGTGTATTCGTTTTTTGACTATATATTTTCAATACTTAATCCAAAATCGGGAAAAAAAAATATTGTTAAATTGTTAACCGTGACATAATGGTAAGGGTTGAGGTTATTTATAAATAGTTATAGTGAGAATTAATTCAACCTATAATTAAATAAATTTAAAACTGAACTTAAAATGGAAAAAAAACATTTAAAATATAGATAAACAAATAAATAATATTTAATTGAGATAAGTTCAAAAATTAAAATCTGACAAAAACCGGACTTATAGAAAGTAACAAACTCTTACGTCAGGCAAATAAGGCCCCACGAGTCATGATAATGATGACGACGACGATGATGATGATGATGATGACGATGATGATGATGACGTCGGGTTCAAATGGGTTATCTATAAGATTGTGAAATATCAAATGCTAAGATATAAAAATATCTTTCGTATAAAATGTTATATATCTTTACATGTCTATATATTATATATACCTTTGTATATTAGTCTAACTATATATATATATATATATAAATATACATGTATACATATACATATATATATATATATATATATATATATATATTTACATTTATATTTATATGATGATAATCAACATCATCATTGGTCACAAAAGGTTAATAAAATGTGAAAATCAATAATAATGATATGCCATTAATCGAGTTGAAAACTATGGTGGTGATGAAGATGAAGAAGATGATGATGATAATTATAATGACGACGACGATGATTATGGGATGAAATAAATCATTCATCATTGCACATTTTGTTATTGAATGAGGATCATGGAAAATTTCAAATTTGAATAGTTATAATTATTAATTATAATAATTAATTATAATTATCATTATAGATGATTATTATTATGAATAATGTAATAATTATTATTATTATTCTTTTCATAATCTGTCCAGCTACCTACATACAATGGTCATTAACTGACTTCTATCCGAACTCTCAACAAAATCGAACTTTTTTTCACAATTATTCCTATTATTATTATCGCCATAATTAATAATATTATTGTTATTATCATTTGTGTTATTGTTGTTATTGTTGTCATTCCGGATTTTCCTAATCCTCCTAAACCTCATCCACTTCTTGCAGGCCAGCTCGGCGATGAAGACGACAGCCACGCCGACAACAACGTCAGAGAAGTAGTGGTGGCACGAATACATCGTCGACCAGGCCACCCACGTGATGTAACTCCAAAAAGCCAGTTTCACTTTTAAACGCCCACCGGAAGTCAGTGCCATGCACACCGGCCAGGCCACGTGACCCGATGGGAAGGACGCGAAAGGAACCGGATTTCCGTCAAAAATTTTTTTCAAAAAGTTTATCCCGAGTTGTTTGTCAACTCTTGCAAAAGCACATCCTTCGCGTTTTAAGTTTTTTACGAATGATGATGATGATAATGATGATGATTGAGAGGATGATGATGAAGAAGAAAAACTTGTATTTAAGTTGAAGTCGTTTTTATTGTCGTTGTTGTTGTTGTTGTTGTTGTTGCTGTTGATGTCGTCAAAGTTGAAGTCTGTGTTAATGTTACGATTAGTTTTTGCCTCGTAACTGTCAATAAGGCTTTTTTGAAAAACATTCAATTGCTGGAGATGTTGCAGCTGATGACGTTTTTGAAGTTGTGATAGTTGCGGTTGTTGTTGCCGTTGCGGCGATAAAATACTGTCGCGTATCTGTAGTTGTTGAAGCACAAATCCACCACCCTCCGATTTCATGACATCATCATCTCTCCTCCCCACCACCAACATCCCCTCACCCTCACCTCCATCTCTCTCCAAATGACACCTACCTCTCCTTTCACCAACGTTCCCCATCTCGCTGGCCAGCCATGGGGGGGCGGTCGGTACGAAGAACCAGATAACGTAGAGTGCCCACATGCAAGTGCCAAGTAGTCGATAAAACCGAACCACTCGACTCGCTCTGCCGGTCAAGACTAAAAAAATCGGGAACAAAACCGGTATGAAATAATGCATTAGATACGGTAAGACTGAGAGGAGATCTAAAATCGGATGAGTCGCACTGGATAAGAATAGATGGGGTGGATTTCCGAAGAAGAGCAAAAAATCCAGGGCCGAAACTTCGAAGAACTTGACGCAGTTAAGATCGCCAATGGTTGGCAGGATTTTTAACGTGTTGTTCGAACTGTAGACTATGATGAAGAGAATGCATGACATCAAGCTGAACAGACATGTTGGATTGACCGGGTTGTTGTGGCTGTTGCCGCTGCTGCCACAGCTGCTGCTGCTGCTGTTGTGAATTGATGATGATGATGACGACGATGATGAAGTGGGTGACGATGATGGTGATGTGTAAGATGGTGGTGATATGTATTGCGGTAATATAGAGGAAGAGCGCTTTTTCGAGAAAGATGAAGAAGGCGATGATGACGACGACGATGAAGCTGATGATGATGATGATGGTATCTTGGAATGTTGATCGCAATAGTTGTATGTTATCTCAAAATCAAGAGACTTGTCGTTCTCGTTGTCAATAATAATTTGGTTGTTGTTGTTGCCATCTGTGTTGTTGTTGTGGTTAATGTTGTTGCTGTCGTGGTTAATGATGTTGTTGTTGTTGTCGTTGTTGTTGTTTGTTTGACCCTTTGAGCATGTTTGATTCACATTTTCAGTAAATGAGTTTCTATTCATCTTACAGTTGACGTCCTATTTAGTTTTTTGTTGCTGATGATGTTGTTGACGTTAATTATTATTATTATTGTTATTAATATTATTATTATTGTTATTGTTATTGTTGTTGTTGTTGCTGTTGTTGTTGTTGTTTACAAAGGTTGTTATCATTTGTTTCCATTAAACAAAGTATTGATTTTGTTCACGTAGCTGTTGAGAAAAATATTATTCATTCATTTTATTGTTTTTATTATTATTATTATTATTATATTATTTGTAAGTAGTGACAATTGCAAAAACAGCAGCCGCCCGAGCAGCTGCAGAAGCAGTAGAAGTAGTAGCGGCAGCAGTAGTAGTAGTAGTAATAGTAGTTGTTAATAAAATTCTTAGAAAAGAAATAATATTTATGTTGCTTATTGATCATACGTAAGTTTATTTACATCTAACTTACATATATATGCAACTACTACTACTACTACTACTACTACTACTACTACTACTACTACTACTACTACTACTACTACTACTACTACTACTACTACTACTACTACTATTACTGCTACTACTAATAATAATAATATTACAAGAGCAACAACAACAAGACCAACGACAACAACAACAGCAGCAGCAGTCCCATATTGTCGATGGCTCAATTAATGTGAACGTACATAGATGATGATGACGTAGATTGTGATGAAGTGATAAAGTTGACGGTGATTAATTTAGCGAGTTCATTTGCATATACAATTCATACATATAAATATTAGCAATGCTTATACAAAAAAATGTATAATCATCTGAACAACATTATACTTTCGTACACACAAATATACAAACATACAATTTTATAACAGCATAAGTATACAAACATGTCAAGGCAATGAGCATAAACACACATACTTGGAGACGCACATGCAAACATACATACCAACATACATACAATCATACACACACACATACATACATTCATTCATAAATAAATAAACATCATAAGCATACATAAACATACAACATTTATTCGAATCACCAGGAGACCAATGTCTTCGTTGATGTTTTTGTTTACAAACCTTTACTCTCTCTCTCTCTCTCTCTCTCTCTCTCTCTCTCTCTCTCTCTCATATCTATCATTCTCTCTCAATTTTCAATTCTCTTTTTCCTTTCTTTTTCGTCCTTACTTTCACGATTCTTTTCTTCCTGTCAATCATTTTACTTTCGCTAAATCAAATTCAAATTGAGTCATGTTGTATAACGCTATGGCATGCAAACTGCTTGGCTTTGCAGACATTCATTGAGTTTAACAGACCTGACGCAGATCAGCCACCATCAGACATGGGCCAACCACAACCAGAAGGGTGGCATGAAAACTTTTGCACACGCACAATTGTCCTTGTTCTCTCTCTCCGATCTTTGGGTATTTTGAAACTAATGCTAATCCAGAAAGCAGCGAGTGAAAACATTTTTTCGAACGGCATCTTCAGCTAGAGGTTTACAGTTTATTGGTCATCAGCTAGCTTCAAAAGATTATTTTACAGTCTAACCGTCTAATTAGGTTTATTCAAGAAGTATTCAGTAAATTTTTCTAAGTTGCTTGAAAGTTCAAGTTAAGATTTCGTTGATTATCATTCAACTTTTTTTGGTGGCTTGCTGTGAGCCACTACTTTGCTGAACGCTTGTGAACTGTACCATACAAATCAATCATGCAGCTACCACAACCACCACAACTACTAATAATAGTAATAAAAATAACAATAATAATTTATTCTCTCATAAAAGCTTTCATCTGGTGTTAACGTTTGAATTAGCATGAGAGCAATGCAAGTATTGCATGCCCGTGTTTATTTGCTGAAAGTATGCAGGTAGGTAAGAATGTTGAAGTTCTTCCAATAAAATTTAAGTGTCATTTGCATTATTACACACACACAGACGTACACACATACACACAGACATACGTTCACACAGACATACGTTCATACAAACACATACACTCTCATATATACACTAATCCATACATATATAATTGCATGGATGAATATATTGACACATACATACATGTAGACATATATACACACATACATACAGACATACATACGAAGATACAAACATACATACAAACATACATACATACATTGATATGCGTTTGTGTTGTGACAAAAAATCTCTTTATCGATCAAACTGGAAATACAAAACTATCGCCATAATGATGTACAAATAGTAGTAGCAGAAGCGACAGCAGCAGCGATAGCAGCAGCGACAGCAGCAATGGCAGTATTTGTAGTAGTAGAAGTTGTGGTAGTAATTATGATATAATTTTTATTAACAATAATTATGCCAAAAAGTGAAAAATTATGATGATGAATTCCATTGATACTGCCACTTAACTTAACCAGGCAACACACACGTCAGACATTATATAACAAAAATTAAAAAACCATTAATAAGCTATTATTATTATTATTATTGTTATTATTTTTATTATTACTGTTATTATTTTTATTATTACTGTTATTATTTTTATTATTACTGTTATTATTTTTATTATTACTGTTATTATTTTTATTATTACTGTTATATTTTTGTTATTACTATTGTGGTCATTTTTAAAATTGTAATTAAGTAATATTAAATTACATAGCGTAGTTTTTTCAACAAACATCGACACCCACATGCACACACACAAACACACACAAACACACACAAACATACATACAAACACACACAAACACACACAAACATACATACAAACACACACAAACACATACAAACATACACACAAACATACACATACACTAATTCGTTCTAAATAACTCATCGCACACTTAACAACTAGAGAAACTTGGATATCATTGGTATTTGTATGTTTGCATGTATGTCTGCATGCAGGTGTGTACGTATGTGTGTATGTACGTTTGTATGTGTGAATGAATATGGAACTATTTGTAATGATTTTTAGAGTAATTCACCTCTTCATTGTGTAAGAATGTACGGACCTTTATTTAACGTCTGCGAATTTGTTCATATACATGTATGCATGCCTGTATGTATGCCTATGTATGCGTCTATGTCTTTATGTATGTATGTCTCTCTGTCAGTCTGTATGTCTGTCTGTGTGTATGTAAGCTGGTAGGTATACGTGAATCTATGTTTCTTTCTTTCTTTCTTTCTTTTCTTCTTTCATTCTTTTATTCTTCAAACTGGCGCTTCTTACAATCACAGTCAGAAATTATAACATTCTATATCGCATTACATTTTATCATTGTCGTTATTTTTACTATTATTATTATTATAACTTTTATTAATATTATTATTAATATTTTTAGCGTAGTTTTGTAGTTTAGCTGGCTTCATCGATTTGAAATAAAAATATAATTACGGACGTTACAACAGCAAACGTGATGATGAAGATGACGACGACGATGGTGCTGACAGTAATAATAATTATTATAATAATTATAATAATAATTATAATTATAATTATTATGATAGTTATGATAACGATGATGGCGGTGATGATGCCAGATGAAAATTTCATGATTTCAAACTGTAATGATTCTTGCTTCAGAATAGATTTATAACTCGTTAAAATTGAATAAATTAACAGTCTTACCACGTAAAAACATAAGCAAACAAACAGACGAACAAACGAACGCACAAACAAGCAAACAAACAAACAAACATATAGAGGAACAAACGAACAAGTTCATTTTCAATTGAATTATATAAACAATTCAAATAATTTTATGGGAGCTACAAAACATCTTAATTATAATTATTCACACATAAAATTGCACCTTAACTGAACTTATCAAACGAACTCTAATTGAGCAGTTCTATGAACCAAGCAAAATTAATCAATCAGGCGAGGAAGAATTATGGCTACAATAATTATCTCATTGTTAAAATTACATAATTATTTTCAATTTTTATAAAAATTAATTCTGAAAAAAATCTTTTGACCTACCTCATTTTCATCAACTTCAACGACCATAATAATACAGCACGATCCTGTATAGCTCATGTGACTATATAAACCCCTCTCACACTCTTTCTTTCTCTTTCTTTCTTTCTCTCTCTCTATCTATTTTATTCTCTCTCTCTCTTTCTTTCTCTTTCTTTCTTTAAGCATATTAAAATAATTATTACATAACCTAACAAATATATATATATATATGCGTATGTCAGAGCTGCATAATAAACAACAACAATATATATATTTATATATATATACATATGTATATATATATATTATAAGAATTTATAGAATATGGTAAAAATATATATATATATATATATATATATATGTATATATATATATATATATATAATGCTGGTAAAAACCAAAATTATTGCAGTAATTTATTAAATCCGCAATTATATATATATATATATATATATATATATATATATATTTGTATAGCGCGTCATATTAGCACATGAACAAGACAATGACTGGATCAAACATGTTGAGATAGTAGAAGTAGCATGCGATTGAATATCAATAAATGAATGAATGAATGAATGAACGAACGAACGAACGAACGAACGAATGAATGAATGAACGAATGAATAAACGTATAAATGTTACAAAGATGGAAAAAACGAACAGATGATAAAAAAAAGATTGATCGAATTAATGAAAGAATAAATAAAAAGAGTAATTTTATGAACGAAAACAGTTTATCGAGTCGACAGTAAACATGGAAACTCGGATTGAAATGTTAATGTGTAACAGACAGGTGTGTTTTCACACGTACACACACACCCACACACACACACAAACAAACACACACATACAAACCACACGTACACACAAACACGTACACACACACACACACATTTACAAAAAAATATAAACGAAAACAAACCGGAAAATTGTTTACAGGTATTTGTTGATGATGATGACGAAGATGATGATGGTGGTGGTGATGAAAACGACGATGATGTTGCTGATGATGTTGGTACAATTTCCTTCTACTTGCCACGGAAAGTGACTAAGGCATATCATCATTTTTGTAATATCACAACTAAGATACAGTGTTTGTAAAGACATGTAAATCAAAATCAATCCCTCATACGCTGGCGACAACAATAGCGAGGAATTTGATGACAGTGGTGATAAAAATCTTAAGTAAACATGTATGTATGTGTATAAAAATACAAGCTAATTGACAAAAACATTTGTAAACATTCATATATACATTATGGTGGCATGCGTATGCATGCATGCATATATGTATGTATGTTTGTACGTTTGTTTGTTTATGTGTGTATGCATGTTTGCTTGTATGTCGTTCATATTTGAGACACAAAGTATTTTTAGTGTTTTTTTTCTCTTTTTACCTGACAGAAGCTGTGATCAATTTTAGTGGCCTAATTTATGATTGTATGTGTCGTATGTGTTGTATGTTTGTTTGTATGTATGTATGTATGTATGTATGTATGTATGTATGTATGTATGTATGTATGTATGTATGTATGTACGTATGTATATATGCGTGTATGTGTACGTTCGTGTGATGGTTTGTATAAAAATACAGAAATGTATAAAAATAATCTACAGCTTTATAATTATAAATAAATGTGTTTTTTTCCTTTCAAAATTCTATAGGTGTAAATAATGATGATGATGTTGATGATGTTTATTATTCTGGTAATGATGACGACAACGATTATGATGATGATTGTTCTGGTAATGATGATGATGATAATGAGGATGATGATGATATTTATGATGATGATGATTTGGATAATGAAACAACGTTTTTCAGTGCTTTTGTTATCATTGTTTCTAAAGGTTATTGTTGTTTTGGCTTCAGTTTGGTACGTTTTGTGGTGGTTGGTTATTATTATTATTATTTTTCGTCATGTATGTATGTATGTATGTATGTATGTATGTATGTATGTATGTATGTATGTATGTATGTATGTATGTATGTATGTATGTATGTATGTATGTATGTATGTATGTATGTATGTATGTATGTATGTATGTATGTATGTATGTATGTATGTATGTATGCATGTACATACATACCCGCAAACGGTTATTACCTGGATGATTAGACGCCATTCGTCATGCGTTTCATTCCATCTAATTTGAAATCTCGATTGAAAATTAGTGCACTTTATTTCTGTACAAACATACATTTTTGTATGTTTGTGTGTATGTGTTTTTGTATGTTTGTGTGTATGTGTTTTTGTATGTTTGTTGACATGTTATGTATGTTCGTGCGAACAAACAAACAAAAAAACAACCGTAAAAGCAGATTTAGTTACAAACAAACATACAATTATACATACATTCAAACATACCCATATACAAACATACATACAAACACACAAACCCATAAACAAACATACAAACAAACACACAATTCTACAAACAAACACACAGACTTGTATATATACAGACAAACAAACAAACACATGCAACAAAATGACGCACCCTCTCAACAGAGCAATCCTTCGTCCTTCACTCAGGTACATTTCCTATTTGATGAACATGAGAACGAGAGAGAGAGAAAGAGAAGAAGAGATAGAGAGAAAAGCAAGAAAGAAAATGAGAGAAAAGAGAGAGAGAGAATAGACAAACAACTTGAATGATAATGAAAAAAAATTAGGAGGGTTACAGAAAAAAGAATGAAAGATAGATTAAAGGGTATTATAAAGAACAGAAAAAAGATAGAAATAGATAGATAAAGAAAGAGAGTAAGAGAAAGAGAGAGAAAGAAAGAGAGAGAAATAGAGAGAAAAGAAAGAGAAAAATTGAATTACTTTTTCTCGCTAGTCTAAGAAGTGAAGTGCTCGATGACAAAATGTTCATTAATGCGAACTGTAGGTGAGCACAAATACTATGACACTAGATACTTTTGAAAGAAATACACAGATACCACACACACACACACACGCACGCACGCACACACACACACACACGCACACACATACAAACAAACAAATTATTGGAAATCTCATGGCTTTTTCTACGTTGCATTAATTTTTGTTAGCGTAAAGGTCACCTGGTGAAAATTTTTACCTGGCCGAAAAAAATTATTTTAATATTTAAAATAAAAAGATAAATAATAAAAATGTATTGTAAACAAGTAAATAAATAAATCAACAAAGAATAATAAATAATTTTTTTTCTAAAATAGAAAAAAAAATTAAACAAATCGGCAACTTAATCGAGGTGCTGATTAATTTAAAGTGCGAACCAAGTGTGATTTACTACTAATACTACTACTACTACTACTACTACTACTACTACTACTACTACTACTACTACTACTACTACTACTACTACTACTACTACTACTACTACTACTACTACTACTACTACTACTACTACTACTATTACTACTACTACTACTACTACTACTGCTATGGCTATGGAATTGGAGATGAAGCTAGCGATTGTGACGATAATATAAATAGATAATACCAACGACGGTCTAGTGAGGATGATGAAGCTACTACTTTTGCTGCTGCTGCTGTTAGTAATGATGATGATTGTTCCAACCGCCCTCGCTATCACTACTATCATCAAATGCAAACTCTAGTCTTCAAATCAAATTTAAAACCACTTCTAATCATAACTAAAAGTAAACTTAGAGAGCAATCCTCACCTACCCACACACACACACACACACACACACACAAACACACATACATACACACATACACACACATACACACACAAACACAATGTATATATAAAGTCGAGCCAGATGATTCGGCCAGAGCAAAATTATTAACTTTTTCGTTTAGTTTGGGAAAATTATTTGCTGACCAAAATAGCAATACAGTTATTTCTAAATGTTATATTAGTTTTCGTTACATTAAACAACAACAACGACGACAACAACAATTATAATAATAATAACAGCAACAACAACAACAACAACAAATATAATAATAACAACGATAACAACAACAACAACAACATTATCATTATCATCATTAATAAGAGTAAATAAAGCAGAACTAGCGATGAAGATGATGATGACGACGACGATGATTGTGATGACGACGATGATAAGTTCGACATTGGGAGGTTATAGTAATGATAAAGAGGTTATGATGATGATGACGATGATGGTGATGATGATTAATTACAATATTAGATCAATCTTTATGTATATATATATATATATATATATATATATATATATATATATATATATATATATATATATATTAAAACTCAACTCGTAAAACATCTTTATATCGTCATCATCATCATCATCGTCATCACAATCATCATCATCACAATCATCATCGTCATCATCATCATCATCATCATCATCATCACAATCATCATCGTCATCATCATCGTCATGACAATCATCATCGTCATCATCATCGTCATGACAATCATCATCGTCATCATCATCGTCATCACAATATATATTTTATTGTGACCGCAGACCAATAAACCGAAACAACACCAGCTATTGGATGGCATCAATTGTGACGTCAAGTTGAAAAACTTTATGAAACTCATCCTACCAACACTGCGACAAAAATACAGAAATAATAATGAAAACAACAGCAATGAAAATGATAATAAGAATAAGAATGATAATATAAGTGATGATAATCACGATAGTGGTGATAATAATCTAAAAGGGGACGATGCAGTGGATAGCAAAGATTTTTTTAAAAGGAATTGTTAGTTGATCGATTGGTTGGTTGTTTGATTGGCTGAAAAATGAATGATGAAATGAATAGATGAATGAATAAAATGATTGAAAGATGGATATATAGACGGATGGATTGACAGAGCTAATGAATTAATGGATGAATTAATGAGCGAAACAAATGGTGATTATATGGATGAATTAAAAAGTAGTGGATGAAACAATGGATTGATGGATGAAACTATTTTTATTCTTTCTTTACCCCCATCAAACAGCTGACGATTTCGGATACCCGCCAGCCGGCTTCCACACGGCCAGGGGAAAGAAATCACACCTGACATCTCTGGATGAAAATTTGACAAATAATTTTTAAAATGAACTAACATTAAAGTAAAAATAAAAGTATTTTAATATAATTGACCGAAAATCTTCTCTGAAAGTTGTTTGCTGGTTTTTTGGAGAGTTATTTATAGAAAATGGCTAACACGTTAATTCCATTTAATTACTTTCACTTTATAATTGTTTCTAATTCTAGATAAACTTATCTCTTTTACAGTTCGTTCGTTTGTTTGATCCTTCGTTCACTCATTCGTTCGTTCATTCATTCGTTCGTTCATTCATTCATTTGTCATTCATTGTTTGATTCATTCTTTCGTAAGTTCGTTTATTCTTTCGTTCGTTCGTTCACTCATCAGTTCATCACTTCATCCATTCGTTCGTTCGTTCGTCCATCTATCCAATTACTATCAAATATTAGACGCAACGATTAAATAGCAAACGAGTTAATTAAGTGGGGTGCTTCGAACAGGATGTTAAGATGATTTTGTCTCTTTACTATTATTATTATTTTTATTATTAATGTTGCTATTGTTGTTGTTATAACTATTAGTCTTGTTGTTTTTGCTGTTGTTAGTGTTATAAAAGTTTCTCCAAACAATTTTAGCAGCAGTTGAACTCTATCATAGATGCGACTGAAAGGACATGGGAGTGGTAGTAGTACTAATACAAACTATTCATGCTACTTTCATTTTTCTTTTAGCAAGATTATTGCGACATTTTGGTTTTGGTTATTTAAGGTTCTCAAGTTATTTTTGAAATTTATATCACGGTTGAATTAAAAAGTTGCTCAGACATGAACAGTGAAAATTTGATTGACGCGATGAACGAAATCAACGTGATTTCGGCCGAGGTTGTCGACGCGAATGTGTCGTCCTCAAACGCTGCAGTCGTTACAAAACGCGAATCTTTTAATAGGAAATCAATAAATTGGCTTTCGCAACATTTTTCGTATTTTCTGAACGAACTTCGCGAAAACGCAATCATAATATTGACTTTCGGAGATGTTAATCAGAGCACAAGCAACGTCAACAACAACAACAACATCAACAACATCAACATCAACAACATCAACATCAACAACAACAACATCAACAACAACAACAACAGATTGAAGAATAAAACGGAGAGTGTGCCGACAAAAAACTCACGCAAAAATTCGCGAAAAAAGAAAGAAAAGGAGAGCACCTACCACCAGGAAGTGCCAACATTCAACGGTCTAATAACTTCGATCGAAGCATTCGTCTTCCTCACTACATCCGTCTTCATTATACTCCTGACTCCATTTTTGAGCCCCAATAAGGACCAGAAGCCGACAAAGATTGTCCTTATAACACTGATGGTCGTCGCGATTGGAATAATAATAAACTTCTCAGTGAAGAGGAAGAAATACTTGCAAGCCAAGGACAAACCTCTCGGATTGAGAGGTCAGTTGGTGGTCATCGGCATCATCATCTTCTTTGCGCTGGGCTTGTTTAAAGACCTGTCGAACGTCATTGTGACTGTGAACTGCTTCTCCGTGTACGCGAGATGTGGACAGACCGCGACCATCATTGCCAGTCTGGCTCTTGCTTTCCACACGCTGAAAATTATTTACATGGCCTTACAGACATCATTCTGCATTCAGTTTAGGAACTACAGGTTTCTGAATAGGTGCTCCAGTCAGTTCGGTTTGATGATTCTGAACGCTGCCAATTTAGGAACGTGGTTTGATATTCTGTTGAGACAGTCAGCAAGTAATTTGGATAAGTTGATTGATTTAGATTACTCGAATAATTGCAATGTAAGTTTCCTTAATGATAGCAAGTCTAGTTTTAACGACGAAGTCAAGCCGACCGGCTTTTTGGACTATTATTTTGGTGTTTCCAACTCTTCCGCCAATGTTTCTCACGAACTGAATTGCGTGCACATCAACTCTTCCTTCCACGAGTTCATCAATTTCAAAGTATCTCCCATCACTTTCCCCTTCATGTTTCAGTTCTCTCTTCTCGTTCTCGAATGCTACGTTTACTGGTTCGCTCAGTGCGGCCTGTCTGGGGTAGTCCATCAGATTGATGGCGTCTCTGGAAACAGAAAATCTTTCATTGAGAAAAACTCAACAGAAAAATTCAATGAAGAAAAAACAGTAACTGAAGCAGCAGCCACAACAGCCACAGAAGTAGCAACTACAACAGCAGCTACAACAACATGCCAACCGAGTCACCCCGAACACCGTTTTCCATCTCGTATCTATCATGCTTCTTCCAACGACGATTTAACTGCTAGTAATAACTTTACATCAGATACATTTGATTCTAACTCGGTGAAAATTGAAACTACACCTGGATTACGAGGTCACAAGAAAATATTGAAACAATCCTTCGTATTGATCATCATCCTCAATATAACATTTGGCATGTTTAACTTTGCTCCGCTTGCCGTCTCCATTGACGAGAAAGAATTGTACGATAATCTTAAAGATTGGTATTGCTTTTTCTACTGGCTTTTAAGCATTATTTTGATCTTTGTCGGATTTTATTGCTCAACTGCTTTTGGAGAGACAGATAAGAAAAAAAAGTTTCAAAGTTTGAACTACCTCCTAATCATCTCGGCGTTCGGGCCCTATGTCTATTCCGTATCGACTATTATAACTGCTTTAAAACTGGTAACTTCAATTTTTTAAATGTTTATTTAATCAAACTTTTTAATTTCACTGATCTAATAGATATTATGTCTTCGTTTTCTGCAATTACTGTTTCATTTATTATTTATTATATATATTTAAACATTAAAATGTTACAATCATTTAATTATTAATGATTTTTATAATAAAAATTGTTAAAATCATTCAATTATGATGAATTTTTTTTACTACAGCAAGCGCTTCCACCAACGCAGAACTTATATGTAATAATTATGAAGGAGATCGTCTTCTTCCTATCCGTCTTCATACAAATCCCGTTCTGCTTCCTGGCTGGGAAGGTGGTTCTGCCATCGAGATCTCTGAAAAAATCTTTTAGAGTCAACTGCTTCATGACTTTGACTCTTTATTTCGCTATATCCAATGGCATGCTCTGGTGAGTTGTACGATGGTGGTGTTGTTGTTGCTTTTTGTTTCATTTCCATTCCTGGTTAGTTTTTTAATTTTTTTTGAAAAGTTTTTCAAGTTTTGCACTCTCTTTATTTCAAGTTTTTATAAAATTAAATTTTTTTTTAAATTTAACAATATTCTGAAAAATTTGAAACCTTAAATTATCATTCACGCCACGAACCACAAAACTGTAGAGAGGGAGATAAAAATGTATTAATTCTCACAAGTGGCAGTATTGAATTAATTAAACACACTCACAGACACTTACAAATACCTACAAACATCGACAAACATTGAAAAATACATACCCAAGAATCCCAGCAGATATTCTCAAATAGATACAAATAATACCCACAAATACACACGAATACGCTCACAGGATCGTTGATTCCTTCGCAATATACAACAAAGACATATCCGATACCCAGACGAATGTACTGGATCCCAATAAATGGGCATATTTCAGAAATATTATCTTCCCGCTCTCACTATCATTCCGCTTCAACAGCTGTTTGTTATTCATCGCTGCTTACCTCAGGATGACCTCGTCATTACCGGGCAAGATTGATATGTTCTTCTTAGAGTGAGGGGGATCTGTTAGAGAAATTTTTATTTTTGGGTTGAAAATTCATTCAAAATAGTGTTTTTTGATTGGGAGATGATTGATATGGACATTTTTAATTTGAATATGAGTTTTTAAATGTAGCTTTTTGTATGGAAAAATGGTTTAGAATAAAGGTTTTTTGGTAGGAAGGTGATTAATGTTGAATTTTTTAGACTGAAAAACGTGTGAAAGTTTGAGTTTTTGATTGAAAAGTGGTTAGAAAATGAAATTTTTGATAGAGAAACGATTGATACTGAATTTTTTTTAAGGGGGAATGATTGCTATAGAATTTTTTACTAGAAAAACAATAAAAACGGGTCAAAAATAAATTTTTGATGAACTAATGATTGATGATAAATTGTTCAGACAGCAAGACAGGTTGAAAGCTGGAGTGTTTTGGATGAAAAAATGATTGATCATGATTTTGTCAGAGGAAAAGATGGAATCTAAAATGGAATTTCAAATTGTAAATGGGTTAAATTATGAAATCTAGCACGAAATATTCATTGATAAGAAATTTTTTGATAAAAAATGATACAATAATCAACATTTTTTGATAACAAACAGTTGAATAACATCACATTTTAAATGATCATATTTAAATATCTATTTATTAATTAGAGTAAATGTTTTCTTTTAACAAATTAATCTATGTTTTCATTAAATAACTCGGAGAAAATTTATGTTTCGACAAATTTTACGTGAACAAAACACTAACAATTTTTATTTAAATCCGTTTTAATCAAGGCATATAGGATGAATAATTAATCCAGATTTATAAGACTGACTGATCGATAGCTACGTCTTGGAAGTTTATTAAAATTTTTGTCGTGTCTTGTTAGATATTTTCGAGGTAGATTTTAAAACAAAAATTTTAAACATTAGCTATCAGAATTAAAGTTTTGTTGCACTGTAAGAGAGAGGGAGAAGAGAAAGAAAGAAAGAAAGAAAGAGCAAGAGACAAAGAAAGAGAGATGAAGCGAATACGTACATGTGGGTGTATAACGTCATAAAGGTACAGAAAAGGCACCAAAATTATTCCATTTCCAGATTAGTTCGATTTCGAGTAGACCTCTTTTGTTTATCTCTCCCTCTCATCTCAGCGACGTCATTCTGTTTACTTGATGATACTTTGGAAGAAATGGAGTTCTACAGATTTTAGTTGATTAAAAAGTTTCATGTAGAATGAAAAAAAATGAAAAAAGTTATTCATTTTTTTATGTTTTCCTAAAAATGTTTAGAAAAAATCTTCATTTGATGAAATAAAAAATATCTTATATTTTAATTAATATTTTCGTTGTTGACTCTCTTTCTCTCTCTCCCTCTCTTTTTCTCTCTATGTAACTTTTTTTATTCTGTCTCTCTCTTTCATTCTCTCTCTCTTTCTCTTCTTCTCTTCTCCTCATTTCATTTTTTTATTTTTTTAGAGTTTAGAAAATGTTTCATCTGGTGAAAATTCTTTTAAAAATGTTCGGTTCTGCATAATAAAGGACACATTTTTGTCAACGCATTTGATAGATTGAAGAAAATAATAACACGAAATGGCACTCAAATATAGGTTTTTAAAATATTTAATAACCTAAATCGATAAAAAAACTACTTTGATAATATATTAACAACAAATAATTTTTAAACTTTATATATTTCAATTTAAAATACAAAACATTGTTGTTCATCAATTTGTTACATTTATTTAAAATTTAATGAATATAAAACCAATAATTAATGAATATTCGTGATATTTTGTCAGTTTCAAAAATCCATCAAATCATCGGCTGGTCTTTCCAAATTTTGGAAAAGAGAATTTTTGTCTTCATTTTTTTCCTCTGACAAAATGGAAATATCTCGGAGGATTTCGTTTGGCGAGCTCTGAAGGAAATACAAAAAGTACAAACAGACAATACGCGAATACAAAATGTATACAATTGTAAAAAGATAATTTAAAACACGCCTTTCATACAAATATTTGTATTTATATTCACTCATTACCCTGTTCATTCATTCACTCATTCACTCACTTGTTCATTCATTCTGTCATTCATTCATTCTATCTGAGAGAGGCTGTTTATCACATATACGAAATACAATCACATACATACCAAAAAACACATTTGTTCAAACGCATATATTCACGACAAACATACAAATACGAAAAAATACATATGAAGACATATACAAACATATACAAACACATACAAAAAACACTAAGATTGTATAATTTAAACTATATAAAACAAATAAGTGTAAAACTATTGAATATTCATTCTCCACGAACGAACTTTCATTTCCATTCTTTCCATCCTTCTTAAACAGCAACGGTTTCTCATTTTTTTGGTCATGTTGTGGCTGCTGCTGCCGTAGCGAACCATTCTGCTGGTGTTGCTGGGCGATGACGTCACTGATGACGTCCTTGTTTATGTAGCGCTCACTATTTATGTAGTCGTCATCGTGACCGTTCACGATGACGTCATCATCGATGTTGTTGTTTTTGTTGTAGTAGGAGAGAGCTTTTAGCATCTTGCCGTACATTGTGTAAGGTAGAGATGGGTCGAACTATGTAGACGAATGAATGAGTGAGTGAGTGAATGAGTTGGTGTATGGATAAGTGTGAATGAATAAATGAAGGAAGGAAGGATTAGTTGTTTGATTGATTGAACAAAAGTTATCTGAAGTAAATACAAATATTATTTCTTCACGAACATATCCATGACAAAAAAAAGCTAATGACAATCATTTTTATAAAATATAGTCAGCATATTAAAATTAAAATTTCACAAAGAATAAAAGGACAAATAAAACAAAAACAAAAAATCGAACTTTAAATTTTTAATTCTTCAATATCCATTATTACATTTTCACTCCACTTATATCTTTTAAGCCAAATTCCCTAGAGAACTTGGTCTTTGCAAATATGAAAATATTCACGTACACAGACACACACTCACACAAACAAACACACTCACCACACCACACACACACACACACACACACACGCACCAGACAATTTTTCGATGAAATTAATTTAAAAGTTGTCATTTAAGAATGAAATATAAAACGAAATAAAATGAAAAATAAACGAAATTAAACATTTCTTTCATTTTTTGGGTTGTTGTATGTTTTAAGAAAAAAAAACTTTTTAATTAATTTTAGTGAAAATATTTCGATACAAGTATTATTTTCCAAATGTACATGGTATTTTTTCATTTTTATTAGTATTCTTTTTTATAAAATTCAATCAATCAAGTGCTCCTCTTGAGCACATATCAAACGAGTTAACTTAATTTTAACCACCTTACCTATAGGCAAAAATAACGATCAAGATTTATGCTGTTAAATTTCAATTCTAAACTTTTCAACTTTTTGACGTAAAAACTTTTTGATTTAATTAAGTTAATCCTAATTAATTGTTTATTCGCTTCGTTTTTAAATTTATTTATTTCACAAAAACTTTTTCCAAGTTTTCTCTCTCTTTCTCTCTCTCTCTCTCTCTCTCTCTCTCTTCTCTCTTTTTTTTCTCTCTCTCTTTCTCTCTTCTCTCTTTTAATAATCTGCAAACGTCGAAATTTGAGAGATAGAAAAGCAGTAAAAAAGAAGAAGAAGAAGAAGAAAGGACAAAGACAATGAGAGAAAGAAAGAGAGAGAGAGAGGTAACAAGAAAGATAGAGGGGAAAATATATGACAGTACAAAACGAAAAGAGAAAATGATTGAGTGAAACAAACAATCGAATACTTTTTTATGATCACTCATCTATCTTTTTTTTCTCTTACTATTTATTTTCACTCTGATTCTCTCTCTCTCTCTCTCTCTCTCTCTCTCTTTCTCTCTCTCTCCTCTCTTTTTCCGCACATTTACAATACTTCAACAGTGAAAAAAGGTAATGAAAAAAAGAAACAAAACGAGGAAAAAAGAATTAAAAAATGAAGAAAGAAAAAGAGAGAAAAGAAAGAGAGAGAAAAAAAAGAGAGAGAGAGAGAGAAAAACTTGGACTCAATTAATTAGAGCCATTAAATGCTGGGAAGGCAAACGTCAGATAATGATGAATTGAACTTAAATTAGAGATTTTTATCCTGATTTCATTTTTTTCCTTACTTCAATCATCTTCATTCTTGGAGACGACGACGACGATGATACTAAAAAGATGATTAAGATGACGTTGATGGTGGTGGTGGTGTTGATGATGATGATGGACTGTGGTGATGATGATCTCAACCCTTCATTATTGGACCGCCCCCAGTTATACATGACCACCTCGTATACAAATGCCTTACATTTTTTTACCTTAGCTAGATTCTCATATACGCTTGCTGAAATTTTATCTCTCTCTCACTCTTTTCCCTTTATCTCTTTTTTTTGTCTTTTTCTTTCTTGTTTTTCTCCGTATCTTACTCTCTCTTTCTCTATCTTTCTTTTTCATTGCTGGCATATAGTATACATATTTTTAGATTCATTGATTCGTTCCTTTGTTCACTCATTGTTTGCTCATTCATTCATTTATTCATCCACCAACTCATCCGTTCATTCATTCGTTCAATTTATCACCATTTTTTATCACCCCTAGCATTATAAAATCATCTTCAAGCTGTTATGATACGAAGCCAAGAAAATTCCTAAGTTAAGGGTAGTATTTGAAGGCAATGGAGCGTTAAGTTTGTATGTTTTTTATGTTCTGTATGTTTTGTATAATGTTTTTGTGTCTGCTTTTCTTATTGTATCTGTTTGTATACGTATGTATGTTATATGTATGTTTTTACGTAGTTGTATGTGATTGCATGTGCGGGTATATTGTGTATGTTTGTGTATTTGGCTGTTTGTTTGTATGTTTTTTTGTATGTGTTTGTATATTTGCGTCTCTAAAAGTTGTTGTATGTAATTGTATATGCCATTTTACGTTTGTACGTCTGTATATGTTTGTGTATTTGTGAGTGTGTTTCTAGGTTACCATTAAAGAATGTAAAAATGTATATAAAAATAATTACCAATAAAAATAAGCAATAGCAACAACAACAACAACACTAACAACAACAACACTAACATCATCAACAACAACAACAATCGAACCTCTTCGTTGACGTCATAATTTTGACCGTCGGTAAGGGAGAACAGAGTGAGGTAGGTGAGGACAATCGTCATGATGACGTGCTGCTGTTGTTTCATTTTGTTGTTGATGTTGTCGTTGTTGATGATGTTGTTGTTGTTGTTGATGTTATTGTTGGTGTAGGCGGTTTTGATGAGGTGATGAGTATTATGATGTGATTTGACGTTGTTGTTATTGTTGTTGTTGATGTTGCTAATGTTCTTTGTGGTTATGACCTGACGATGACGTCAAATCTCACTTTTTTGGTTTTTGGAAGCTTCGAATTTGAATTAATTTAGTTACGAAAACTGTATGCAAACAATTACTGCAATGTTAATAATGACACTAACAACAACAAAAACAAAAAAACATCATAAAAATAATAATTAATAATAAAAAAAGTAATAATAATTATAATAATAATTATAATAATCATAAAAAACCTGTCTGAAAAGAACAACAGACGCTGTTTGCCAGTACACACACTTTCAACTCCCCTAAACTTTGAGAACTGCATTCACTCGCTCCTATTTATACAAAATTTTCCTCTGCTACTACTACTACTACCACCACCCCCACCACTACTACTACTACTTCCACCACCACTACTACTACTATTACCAATACTACTACTACTATTGGTATTATTATTATTGTTGTTTGTTATTTTATGGTAATTTTTGCTACTAATGCCGCTATTGAAGCTACTGCTACTACTGCTGTTGCAACTACTACTAGTTTTACTGCTGCAGTTACTACTACTAATACCACTACTACAATTCTTTATCTATCTGTCTGTCTATCTATCTATCTATCTATCTATATATCTATCTATCTATCTATCTATCTATCTATCTATCTATCTATCTATCTATCTATCTATCTATCTATCTATCTATCTATCTATCTATCTATCTATCTATCTATCTATCTATCTATCTATCTATCTATCTATCTATCTATCCATCTATCTATCTATCTATCTATCTATCTATCTATCTATCTATCTATCTATCTATCTATCTATCTATCTATATCCTTATCTTTCGCTCTCCATCTTTCTTCTTTTCTTTCTAATTTTCAATTTTTCTCTTTCGTCTTCAAATTTTTCCATCCTCTCTTCATTTTTCTCTCTTTCTCTCTTTCTCTTCCTCTCTCTCTCTCTCTCTCTCTCTCTTTATTTCTTTCTTTCTCTCTCTCTTTCACTCTCCTTCTCATTCTTCTTATAATTATCATTACGTGACGACCGATTCATCAGCATAAATTTCTTATTGAATTAATTGAAATTAGTTACAAACTTAATCAGAGCCGACAAACCTATGAATATTTTATGTTAAATAGCATGGTTGGTGATGATAATGATGATGATGATATGTTTTGTGACGATGATGATGATGTTGACGAGACGACATCATCATCATCATCATCATCATCGCCATCATCACCATCACCCTTTATAATTTTTTTAAACTTGGAGAAATTTGAATTTGAAAATTCTTTCCACGTCCGCCATTTTGTTTGCTGAGCCATTAAAGTGAGAAACTCAAAAAAGAAGTCTTCTCTTATTTTTGTCTTTTATTTTTCATCATTTTTATTCTGTTGTAGTTTTTATTATTGATTTTCCGTACTATGATAGTAGTACGGAAACGAAGCTGTGTCGAACAAACGAATGATCGTTTGTTCGACACAGCTCATCAGAACGAATGAATAGATGAGTGAATGAATGGATAAATGAATGAATAGATGGATGAATGAATGGATGGATGAATGAACGAACAAACGAACAAACGAACGACGAATAAATTTAAATTAATTTTTTTCAACTAAAATATTGATTTAGGTCAACTACACCCTTCCAAAGTTCAGAGAATTCAACGACACGTCACAAACATCGTATATGGAAACTTGCTAAACGAAGCATCACACATCTCTTGGTTGGTCATATTCGAACCCGGTTACTGCGAAACAGCACCAGGCGACCTTAACCATTAGACAATCACGCCGCCCATTATTTAAACCTTTAACTTTTGATATGAGATGGAACTTCTTTTGTTTTTATTAGACATGAGTGAATTAACATCATCACCGTGTTGGTTGGCCGGCCTAGCCTTTCAAATTTAACGACATTTTTAGTGTTAGCTCTTGTATCAGTACGAAACAAATTGGGATTGAAACAATTTTAACGAAATTTCTAGATGATCTAGATAGAAAGCTACTTACACTAACTACCACTTCTATTGTTATGTATGTATGTGTGTGTTGTGTGTGTGTGTGTATGTATGAATGTGTGCATGCATATGTTTCATGGAGCAGCTCGATAGGATGGCTGATTTTGCAGGTACGTATGAGTGAGTTGGTACGTGTGTGTTGGTGTTTGTGGACATATATGTGTAGATTCATGTATTTATATGTTTGTATGTATTTGGATTGTAAGTAGGAGCACCCCAGAGGTGTGCTACGTTTGTCTGTATGTGTCTATATGTTTATGTTTATTATTTTAGGTGTTTATGCTTGAGTGTGATGTATGTTTGTGTGTTTATATTAATATTAAAGCTTAAATGTAAATATAATTTACTCAAATTTGTTTACAGAAAAGGGAGACCTATCCTTTTGTGTAGAAAGCAAGTTCTATTCAAGACTGAATGATGATGTAGTAGTAGCAGCAGCAGCAGCAGCAGTAGTAGTAGTAGAGTAGTAGTTGTAGTAGCAGCAGCAGCAGTAGTAGTAGTAGTATTGAAAAAAAATCATTGAACACTATCATAGTGTTTTTTCTCTATTTCAAAACTGTTGATGTTGACAATTATTTAATAATTAAATTTATTAATATTTACAACTTATTTGCATTCATATGTCATGATAAAGATCTTTATAATTAATAATTCAATGATCATAATATATTATTTTCATAATTTTTATT
>NW_008703585.1:187491-193039 GCF_000326865.2 Helobdella robusta
TGTTTGTTTGTTTGTTATCTTTATATTTGTATTTTTTCTGTGTTTGAATACTTTTTGTTTTTTACGTTATTGTATTTTTTTAAATGTCCTGGTTATGACATTAAACTGACCCTCACTGCCTTGTGAGTGATGTTGGATCATCACCGCTTATAACTGTGGTTGCGTAAGGAAGGGCGTCCTGCGTAAAAATTAGCCAAATAAATTACTTATGATGGAATGGCGTCGAGGGGTATTTCGGTTTCATCATAGGTAGCCAAACGGCAACCTCCGATCTCGGGGAAAATGTCGTCTAAACGTGTGTTGTTGTTTGTATTTGTTTTTTATGCATTAATACAAATTTTTGTATCTACAATTGTACATTTTGTTCTATACCCATAGCGTGCAAAAAGAAATTGTCTTGTATCTTTTGTATGTTTTGAATTGTATATATGGTCCCACACAAAATTGTATGTTTTATAATTAAATATAATAATAATAGATATAATAATAATAACAATGAAAATAATAATAATAATAAAAATAGTTAACTTAAAAAAATTTCACGAGACGGGCCTTAATCTGAATTTATTGGTTATAATAATTTTGCGATATTGATAATAATAATAACTTAATAATAATTATAATAATTAATAATAATATTAAATAGATAATAAAATTGATAATATAATTAATAATAATAGTAATAATAATAATAATATTAGTAAAAATAATAATAATAATAATAATAATAACAATAATAATAATCATAATCATAATAAGGGGAAAGAGCAAGAAAAATATGACGATGATTGTGTAATTTTTATCAGAAAACTGGCAGCAATAGATAACTAACTATAAATAATAAAAATAATTAATAATACACCATGAAAAAATTATTATGGGGGAATAATTATCTTAACGAATAATAATTACACATGGTACCCTATGAGCTAGATTTCTGCTTTTGAGATGAAAGTCACTTCTGCAAACCACTCTAACTTTATTATATTCATGTTTTTTTTAAATTAGCCAAAATACATCCGTAGCATCAGGGGAAAAAACCTTTTTTATAAAAATAAATGACTCTAGAATGTCTGAAAATGATTTTAAATCAAGCTTGATAGCAAGTAAAAACCAACGCTAATAAAGGCACTACAATTCTGTATCAAATTCATTCTATATTTTGTTTGATTTTGTATTATTAATTAACTAATTAATCATTATATTGTTGTTAATAACTTACTATATAAAAAATAGATGTTTGATATATGAGTGAATATATTAGTTTCAAAAAACGTTAGAAAAATACTACTACTACTATTTCTACCACTACTACATCAACAACGAAAACAAGAACAACAAAAACAACAACAACTGCTACTACTACTGATACTAATATAAAAATACTAATAAATAAAAAAATTGATAAAGATAAAATTTCTATATGGGATGAAACATAAGAGGATAAGGTAGGCATCGTCCATTTAATTTTTGTTTAATGTTTCCTACTTCCAACACCTCAACAATCTCGTTATGTGAGTTAATTTTTATTATTATATCGCAAATAAAATGTTTTATTCGCTGTTTAAAGTTATTATTGAAGATAAATTTAATGAAATTTTCATCCTTTGCTAATTAAATTGTCTTTAAAATACGTACAATAATAGAAACCGCTCAATAAGACCACGTATGAAATTTATTCAAACGAAACATTTTAAAAGAGGATGACATTAACCGAATTTTTAGCGAGAATTTAAGTGTTGTAACGAATAGTATGGTGCAAGATTCAACGTTTTAAAATCACGAAACCACGAACTCATTGTTTGAATACATCATTATATGTAATATTATTATTAATTATTATTATTATTAGGAGTATTATAAAATTATGAAATATTTTTGTTTGCTTAGAAGTTTATTCAGTTTATTTAGTTATTTATATCTACACTAAATATAAAATTTATAATGATACAGGCATCTAGTGAATGAAAATGTGAAATTGATAAGGAGAAAATATTTTGTTATTATGTATTTTTGTATTTGTATATATTTTTTAAGGTATATTTTTGTATTTGTATTTGTATATGTTTGTGTAATGTGTATTTTTGTATTTGTATATGTTTGTCTAATGTGTAATTTTGTATTTGTAAATGTTTGTGTAGGGTTTATTTTTGTATTTGTATATGTTTGTGGAATGTGTATTTTTGTTTTTGTATGGGTATGTCAAGTGCGTAGTGTATTTTTGTATTTGTATAGGTTTGTGATTTGTATAGGTTTGTATATTTGTATATGTTTGTGTCTTTGTATATTTTAGTTTGTTGGTATGAGTTTTTGTATGTTTGAGAATTAATTAGTCATCAGTGTATTTTTATGTATTAGTATTACAAATTGTTGTAACTGTAAAATGTATGATGATTATGTATAATTTATATGATTTGTCTTATTTAAATTAGATCTAGTTTAAATAAATTTATTTATTAATATGTAATAATACATAAAAGTCAAACAGACAGGCGAACAGACAGACAGACACACAGACAGACAGACAGACAGACCAACAGACACATTTGCATTTTCACTTTAATTAAGACTAAAAAAACATAATTTTTTTATATAGATGATACAACTTCTATCATGTTTCGACGAATTCATGTCAAAAATTCGAATTGACAATATAATTTTGGATAAGGCTGAACAGAAATTATGAACAACTCGAAGAAAATACCGAAATCAAATCACGCTCCACACGGCAACTATTACAATGAAATTGCTCTCAGTGGGCTATAACATTGCAAAGGGTTTAAGGCTAACATCTGGATCATTTTTATTTTTTTTTCATATTTTTGTTAGTTATTTTCTGTATTTATTTTAGTTTATTTATTCATTAATCGGAATTATTATTATTTTTTTACACGATAAATTCCGAAAAACCAATTTGATTTTATTCAAAATGTAGAATAAAATTGAATTGTACACCACACACAGACATGAATACAGACACACACACATACCACACACACACACACACAAACAAAGAGAAATAGAGAAAGAAAGACAGAGAGAGAGAGAGAGAGAAAGAAACGGAGAGAGAGAGAGAGAGAGAGAAAGAAACGGAGAGAGAGAAAGACAGACACACACTCACATATGCCCTTAAGATCTAACACATAAACCAAACAACATTATTACCATCTTGAGATCAACTCCACGCTAATTTCAGAGCCATTAAATTTCGCTGCAGCCGATGTTAGCATATTTAGACCTTAAGGTCAAAGTTCATTTATAATATTACTACATTCAGAATTAATTTTAGAAAATATTATAGTTACTCTTTATTCTGGATGTAATTATTTATGAATTTTTTTATAGACAGACTGTCTTAACTTAATTTTTTTACATTTTGCAACTTATAACAGATAGTTAAGCTTTTTAAGCATGCATGTTATTCCATGCTTACTTAACCTTGTATTTACATTTCAATTGTTTAAAATTTGTATAAATAGTTATTGTCGATAATGATTCAATAGTAGATAAGATTTCTTGCTCTTGATTTTATTAGTACAATTACGTCACTTGTATTTCTAATTTTGAATTTTAAAATTATGAATATTGGCTAATTTACTAACAAAATAATATGACTTGAAAATTAATCGAGAAATTATTTAGTTTTCGATTTAATCTTTTTGTTGAAATGAGGTCATATTAGCAAAAACAACAACGACAAATAAGTGAATGATAACAATACAGACAACAAACGTCACGACTGACGTCATCATCACCATGAATATAATCATCATCATCATCAACAACAACAACAACATAAACATGAACGTATATCCTGTGCAATAAATGCTTTTATGTTTTTGCTTTAGCGTCTATCCTACATTAATGTCTATGCTACTTTAATGTCTTTGCTCTTACGTACAGCTGCGTTTTTATATCGTTGTTTATGTGTAGGTTCATTTTTATTTTGGAGGATTTTTTTTAATTTGACAACATAATTTATGTTATTCAGCTAAAGCGTTTGGAACTTTTATTGCAGTGGCCGTATTTAATTGCAAACAACTGCCCGCCTATTACATACACTGTGTTATATAATACCTTGTATCATGTGAATTAACATACATGCACTGTGTGTTTGTGTTTGTTGTTGTTGATTATCCTTAAAAATAGTTAAGAGAGTAATGAATATACTAGCTTGTATTTAATGGATAACATTACTAATAACGATATTTTTCGTAAATATTTACTTTTATTACAACTTTTGCTTCTTTGTATTACATTATTTTTTCTATTTTTTTGTGCATATGTAAGTTAGCGAAATGGGTTTATGTTAAAGATATTTTATTTTTAAATTGTATAAGCACACGCATACATACCCACACACATAGATATAGACATACACACACACATATGCATGCATAAATACATAAATATTTATATAAATATGTACACATATATGCATCATTTATACATGTATATTTGTATATATATAATACAATTTGCAAATATTTTCCATTTATATTTTAATAAACTGCTTATAGTTTCGAATCTTTCAACAAAGAAAATAAAACAGAAATTTTAAAAACACAAAAATAATGTATGTTGGAAACGAGTGAGTAAAAAGTGAGAGATAGAGAGTAAGAGAAAGAGAAAGAGAGAGAGAAAGAGAGAGAGAGAGAAATGTATCAAAATGTATCAAAATGTTGATGTATATCAAGATAGAATGAATGTAGGAAAATAAAATGAAAAATGAAAGAATAACTGAAAAATAGAAGAGGAAGAAAGAGATAGAGAGAGAGAGAGAGAGAGAGAGAAAGTTGGAAATAAAAAAGAAATAACGCATGGCTGGGGGGAATAGATGTAGCGCATCGTAAAGAATGGCTTATTGACATTTCCAGGTTCAAATCCTTTGCTGAGTTTGAGTTTGTATCTATGTATGTGCATGCGTGTATGTGTATACGTGTGTGTATGATTCTTTTTATGTTTTTGAAAATGTTTAAGCTTTGATGGTGGGCTATGTTGGGTTGAGGAGGTAGGAAGTAGTAGTGAGCTGGGAACTGGGATCGCAGGATTTTCATGTGAATTGGAGAAACTTAATTTTCGGGAATGAGAATTTTAGGAAATTGGTGATCACAGTTCGGGAATCGAGAAGGACAGGCGGTTATGGTGAGGTTTATGCATACACATAAGAGGCCCCACACGTGTAAAATATAAAAAAAAATTTGTGTGTTTTTAAAATTAATTATTTGTTTGTGTAAATAAGGCTTTCAACAGACATTGATGTTATGTAACATTTGTTCTTTAGACTATGTGACAGGCTTCTAACACTATATTTCTATATGACCCTGTGTGTGTGTGTGTGTGTGTGTGTGTTTGTATTTTTTATGTTTTTTAGTTACTTTTTCTTAACATTAATAAATGAATAAAATAAATTATTTTTCAATCCAGATAACATTAATAAATGAATAAAATAAATTATTTTTCAATCTAGATAATTATTTTTAAGAACAAAAACAAAAACGCTAAATTTAGACTCAGTTTAATACTAACAAGCAAGTAAGGCAGACAT
>NW_008703585.1:193116-198116 GCF_000326865.2 Helobdella robusta
CATCCATCGATTCATCCATTCATTCATCCATCCATTCATCCATCCATTCATCCATCCATTCATCCATTCATCCATCCATTCATCCATCCATTCATCCATCCATTCATCCATTCATCCATCCATTCATCCATCCATTCATCCATCCATTCATCCATCCATTCATCCATCCATTCATCCATCCATCCATTCATCCATCCATCCATTCATCCATCCATCCATTCATCCATCCATTCATAAATTCATCCATCCATCTGTCAGTCACTCCATCATCTTCACGTATAATCTTCTTAGAGTTTGAAATAAAGACAATTTAGAACAGGATTTTCAGTGTTATTATCATTTCTAGGACAACAACAACAATAACAACAACATCATCGTTATCATCACCAACAACAACATCAGCCTTGTCATTGTCAACAACAGCAACATTATCACCAAAACTTTATCATCTCTACTGACATCATAAATAACGTTATTTGCAACAACATCAACTACAACAACAACATCAACTGTAGCAGCAACAACATTAACAACAACAAACTAACCAACCATCCTTCCATCCATACAATATATTTCCAATTTCTAATCTACAAAACTTAAAACGCCCGTAACTGTGTTTCATTGATTTTCAAATAGGCCGCATTGAGTGTGTATCATACGTCTGTTTGCATACAAACATACATACAAACCAATAAACATACATATATACATACAAACATACATACAGAAACACATACATACGTACATACAAACATATATACATACATACATACAAACATAGATACACTCATGATATAAACACATAAATTGCTGAAATAAAATCATTGTTTATGATCGGTTGTATGTAGAAATCATGTTTGTATAGTCTCGATTAAAGTTTGTATATATGTTGGTTTGTATGTTTGTATATTTGTTTGTTTGTATATTTGTTTGTTTGTATGTTTGTTTGTTTGTTGTGTGTAGGTATTTTTTGTTGTTCTTCATCATGCTGCTCTAGTAAACGCAGAGCTACTTACAACAAAAACAACGACAAGCAACAACAACAACAACAACATCAACATCAACATCAACAACAACAACAAAACTAGTATCCCTGCCATCTGCCGAATGTAACGCACACATTTTTCTTTTTAAGAATGAAAGAATAACTACTACCACAAAAACTACTACGTTTGTGTCTTGTAGATATATGTGTGTGTGTGCTATGTATTTTGTGTGTGAGTATGTGTGTGTGTGTGTGAGTGTGTGTGTGTGGTGTGTATGTGTGTGTGTGTTCCTCTTTCAATAATGTAATTGCATTCAAACCTACCATTAATATCGCTTTCATCCTAAACGTATCATTAGTATCATCATCGTCTTTTTCATCATCATTAGCATCATCATCGTCATCATCATCAACATCGTCTTCTTCATCATCATCAACATCGTCTTCTTCATCATTATCATCATCGTCATCATCATCAACATCGCCATCATCATCATCATCAACATCGTCTTCGTCATCGTCATCATCATCCAATTTATTTTTTATTACGTTGTCTGTTTCCATTATTGCTTCATTATGACCGTTCTTATCCATCAGCTTTGATGATGATAATGATGTTGATGATGAAGATGTTGATGATGATGATGATGATGGCGATGTGGTGATGATGATGATGCAACAGAAACAATTTTCAATTGATCAATTATCTCTTCTGTAATTAGCTCAAGGTGATTTTTCAAAACTACTCTCCCAAGACTTCATTATACTGGTTATAAAACTGCTACAACTATTGCTACAACTACTACCAATGCAGCTACTACTGCTGCTGTTGTTGCAGCTGTTACTTCTACCACTACTACTACTACTACACAACAACAACAACTTCTGTTACTACATGCGCTGCATTTACAATTGCTACAAGGACTTTTATAAATACTATTATTAGAAATGTTAATAATGTAAAATGATGTATCTAACATGTTTTTTGGAATAAATAGAAATAAAATAAACTGCTTGAAATAAAATATGAAAATATAATTAATATTTTATTAATAAATAAAATTATTATTCATAAATAATTTTTTTTGAAAATATGCAGACAAAAAATTCCTATAGAAAATGAAGAAACATGCGATTAGAACATCCCAATAAAAATGCTTGAAACATTTTTAACGTGCAGAGATAGAACCATAAATCACTTGTTCTTTGACGTGCATGTTTTTTGTTATACAAACACATACAAATAAAATAGATGTTTGGCTTGTATGTTTATACAACTCAATAAAAGCTTCTAATTCATATACATTACATCCAGAAATATATATGACTTTTATGTATGCGAAACAACAAATTCATTGCATATCTTCCCAATGGCACAGATTCATTCTACAAACTTGGTACGTTTATGGAAACACTCAACTATAAACATTTTTGTATATAAACATACAAACATTTGCATGTGGGGTGAACCAAATGTTTGCAAGCCTAAATTTCTCTACATACATACACTTTTGTATAATCGAGGAAATATATTATTGCTTATAAATGTATTAAGTTCTTATAAACAAAAATGTATTTGTACGTAATATATACAAACTCACAAGCAAACATTTGTTTACTGATACAAAATTTATTTTTAAATGTTGTTCATGTAGGATGATTATTATTTTTATACCAATTTGCAAATTTTTGTATGTAAATATGAAAAATTTTGTATACACATTCCTACAAACATAAGTTTTCCATGCAAGGTTATACAAACATAGACAAACAAATTTTGTAGAGACCAACAATTTTTTTATACATATACAAAAACGTTTTAATGTGATTTTTTATGCGAGGTAATACAAACCTAAAATTTGTGGATAACAAACAATTTTTTGTATATAAACATACAATTATTTTGTATATAAACATACAAACTTTTTGTATATACATACAAACAAACATTTGTATGCAAGCCCATACAAACATAAAACATTTCAGGTCTGTCATTTATTATACTGTATCCTCATAGCAAGTATTTTTTAACAGTGGACATTAAAACATACATAAATTTTATTCCGTTTGTTTATTGCTTCTCTCTCTTTCTTTCTCTTTCTTTCTTTCTTTCTTTCTTTCTTTCTTTCTTTCTTTCTTTCTTTCTTTCTTTCTTTCTTTCTTTCCCTCCCTCTACATACTTATATTCATCCAGACTGATTTATGATTTGTTTGTTATGTTTTACTGAAGTTGTTTGTAATTTGTATATTTTCTATTGTTTTTGTATCATTTTGTGTATTTATTGTAATGTTTTTGTATCATTTATGTTCGGTTTTTGTATGTTTTGTTTGTATTTTTACGTCGCATTGCATTGGTTTTGCTCGATTTCTCAATTCGATCGTTTAAACCATGTTTCTTGTTTGTAATTTATTTTTTACAACGGTTTTTCATATGGTTTCAAGTTTCGTATTCATCTTTTTGATTTGTTTGCTCTAATTTTGTTTAATTTACGTCATACCTCGAGAAACCGGGTCTCTGGACGCAAAACGAAGTTTGATTGATTGATTGATTGAATTTTGTTTAATTTAATTTAATTTATTTCAACTCTTTCATGTTAGTGTAATGCATTCGTTAGTTATTTGTTATTTTGTTAACACAGTTTGCAAATATTTCTAACCTAATTTAAAATTAAAATTATGGCGTTTCATTTGATAAATATCTCTAAATGAGAATATATTTTTATTTATCTTTAATCACAATTTTTTTTATTATTGCTCAATAAACCGAGCAAAACATTAAATAACTAAGACAATTTATGGAAAATGTACACATATTTTAAAACGCTATCTCAATTAACTTCAATTTAATTAAAATAAAATGTAAAATGAAGATTTTTTGTCATCAGAAAATGAAAAATAAACTAAATTGGGGCATTCATCCTGAAATTCATTTTTCATTATTTTTCATTTGAAAACATAAAAAATGAAATTTTTAAATTGAAAATTTAACAACGGCTCAGATGTGCCATAAATCCAAGCCCATATTAGCATATTCCTTCTTATAATGTATGCCATACGGTGTGCTTTTAATGTTCTGCCCTTCATACTTTCAATCCATTTTTTATAAAATTCTGACTATAGCAACATTTTATAGATATTTTTTTTATGAAAATTAATGTGAGTTGTTGCTGTATTTGAAGTTAAATAAGGTATCAGCATCACCGTCGTCATCATCATCATTATCATCACCATCATCATCATTATCGCCATCATTACTATCATTATTATCATCATCGTCATCATCGTACGACCATTATCATCATCTTAATCACTGAACTATGGACGACAATGGACGATTTTAAAATATTTTAATAGTCATCATTATGCATTTGATGGCCTCCCTACTAACTAATATTCACTCGTGCTCTTGTGTACTTATTTATGCAAATATAACTGCTGAGAAAGAGAGAAAGAGATGTGGGAGTGAAAGAGAGAGAGAAAGAGAGAGAGAGAGAGAGAGAGAAAGAGAGAGAGAAAAAAAACCAATAGTTTGATTGAATAAATATGTTTGCACATATACAAATACAAAAAATATTGAATGAGGAAAGATTAAAAGATAAAAAGAAAAAGAATAAAATGAGAAAAAAATGTATTTAGTGAGATAATAACATTTGTTAGTTCATGTTTGTATGTTTATTTGTTTATGCTAGTCCATATAACTCACGTGTGTGATTATATGAAAGAGAAAGAAAGAGAGAGAAAGAAAGAGAGAGAGATAAATTGAAACAAAGAAAAACAAAGAAATTGGCTTATTCTCATGTTGGCTTGTTAACACAAATACATACAACTGCAGTGTGAGGTTCCGTGTTTGCTTCACAAAGTAATTGAGAGAGAGAGGAGATAAGGAAAAATAGTGAAAAGAGAGGAAAAGAGAGATAAAAAATGATAAGGTAAAAGAGAGAAAAATCCACAAAATCAATTGGAAAAATGAATCCAAATTAGATCTCATTAGTTCATCCCATTCATTGTTTGTTCT
>NW_008703585.1:203116-209292 GCF_000326865.2 Helobdella robusta
TTTATAAATTCGGTGAAAATATGTCAGAAGAATTTCAATTGTTTTTCAAAAAATTCCAAGTATATTCTAAAATACATTAAAGACAAACTATTTATACCTATTTTTAATAAATACAACAAAATACTAATACACCTAACTAGCAACATTGCTTTGTATAAAATTCATACTTGCATACAAAACAAACAAACAAAAATTTAACAAGCTTTGTATATATTTGTATAGGTGAACTCATGATGATATGTAATTGGTACAATATTAAATATACAATAAAATACATATATCTACATTTTTCATTATTCTTTGAGAATATTTTGTAAACAACAAACATATCCATAATAACTTTTATACAAAGGAATTTTTTTCACAAACGCAACCAAATATCACACATGTATACGCAACATACACACACACATATACACACACACACAAATACACATATACACAACAAACATTTTAAAAATAAACAAAGGAAAGCACATGAAATAAAACACATAAGAAACGATTAGTACTGTTATTTTGCAAGAAAATTTCATAAAAATAAATGTTATACATACAAAGTACACAATGAATACAAAAAATAATATCTAGCCGGTATATATACGCACAAAACTTTATATACAATGAAAGATTGCAAGCTATGAACAAACAAAAAATTACACAAAATCAAAATATATATCAAATTAATAGACAATTTTTTTGAAAAAACTCAAACACAAAGATTACAAACAAAAATAAACAAACATACAAACACAAAATATACAAACCGAAATTAGAACCTAACAACATATACACATAAATATACAACCATAAACCAGAAAATACTTAAAAACAAACATAAACATAAACACACGCACACGCACAACACACACAAACACACACACATATATATATATATATGAAATATATATACATACGAATAAATACACAGACAAACACACAAACATACACAGAGACACACAGGCAAACATCTTTTTTATTATGGACATTTCAGTTGGAGCATATCAAGCAAATGACTTTTTACACTAAAACCTAGAATGAGTAGAATATGCAATGAGGGAAAAATGATGATGATGACGACGACGATGATGATGCCTACACTGATGATTGGAAAGTAAAAAAGAACAACAAATATGACGATGACGATGATGATGGTGAAAATGAAAATAAATAATTATGATGAGAACCATTATGAATTTAATAGTAAATCTAATTAAGATGATGTCATTTCTGATGATCATGATTATTCAAAAATAATTAAAATAATAATCAAATTATATTGTCAGATAATAATAGCTCTTTATAGCTTTCAACAATATTTTAAATTTAATTTTTTGATGCATTTGCCTGTTATGATATATACCCTTAACCAGAAAGCTTTATATTTTTTTTCAAATTTTGACTTCCAACTTTTTGCATGTTTGTATTTATGTTTGTTTGTATGTGTATGTGTTTGTTTGTATGTGTTTGTGTTTGTTTGTATGTAGGCATCTGTGTGTGTGTGTGTTTGTATGTTTGCAAATTATGAGTTGGAAATACAAAATTTCAATTTTTCAAAAGCATATCCTAGCCGAGGGTAAATATTGTGCAGACTGAAAAGCTGTGGACCTGATGAGAAAATTTGAAATTTACAACATTTATAAAACAAATCATAACAAATTCAATTAAATAATTAATTTTAAAAAATATTAATCCATAACCATTTAAAATGAAATTCGTAATTGTATTAAAAACTTAAGCTAAGTTTTTGAATGAAATTTAGTGCTTCTACCATCTCGATCATCTGAAAAGAATGTACTTTTAGAAAAATTTATTCGAAATTTAATCAATTATTCATGGATAATAATGATGAAATAATGAAGCAATGTTAATGTGTAGTTTTATTTTAAAAACATTGGGTTAAAAAAGTCGAAAAGTTGCAGCTAAATTGAATAAAATAAACTGTTAATTGATAAAAAATAAATGAAATATTATATTTAAAGATACAAAAATAATAAGACTGAAAATATGCAACATAAGTAGAATACAAGTAGATGACAACCGTACAAGAACATAAAAATTCGGTAAATGTCTTTTATAATAATAAATTATAAAAATAAATAAAAATACATACGAAAAAGAAGAAATGAATGAAGAACCGACTGAAATACTCGACAAATATCTTCGAAAGTTCATCCTTTATATACAAAAACATTGTATGTACGTATGTACCTATGAGTGTATGTATACATATGTTAATATAGGTATATAGGTATGTTTGTATATTTGTATATTATATATATATGTATGTTTGTTTGTTTGTTTGTTTGTATGTATATATATATATATGTATATATATATATATATTACGTCGGTTGGTCGCAGAACTTCGAGTAAATGTTGGTAATATTACCAATATATATATATATATATATATATATACTTATATATATATATATATATATATATATATATATATATAAGTATATATTTATTTATGTATATATTAGCATTGTTTATGATCACATGACATCTGCCCTACCCTTATTGGCTGACCAAATGAGTCACATCCTGTTATGTGTTTGGCTTTGTGTGTTTTTCTTTGTGTGTTTGTTTGTTTTTATGTTTGTATGCTAGTAACGTTCTTTGTTTGCTTGTTTGTGTGTGTGTGTGTGTGTGTATGTATGTGTGCAAATAAGTATGTAACGGATTTATGTGTGTATCTTTTTATATTTGTATGTGTTTTTATGCGTTTTTAGATATTTTGAAATGTCTCTAAACCTGTATGTGAGTAATTTTAAGCATGTATCTGTATTTCTGTGTTTATATGCCTGTGTATATTATTTCAAAAGATGTGCAATTTTATCACTAAAAAATAAGATGTTGATTTAAAATTTCATGTATGACACCGCTCAGAAACCTTCTAAATTTTTTGACATTTTTTTATTCAATAGTTAATCGACTCCACATTTGTGTGAATCACCTTCAGATTTGACAGCATGTAATGGCAACATACTGTTCACAACTTTCGCCATGAAAACCATCATCAAACACAAACCAAATCAAAAAACATGATGGCGAATAACGAATAACATTTGTGAAGTCCTTGTGTCACTCGTTGAATATCACCACATTTCAACTTTTACGAAGTGTTGAAGATCGGGTGAGGCACGAGAGAAAAAAAAGAAAAAGTCGGTTTGTTTTGAATTAAATTATACTGATCAATTTTAAAAAAATAAAAAAAATTGCTCATTTATTAAATATTTTCAGAAAATTAATTTAAAAAGGTTTAACTATACCACCTTGTAAAGTTAATTACCTAACGAATGCATTTAAAATACTCTCCTGCCATCTTCCAAATGGAAAAAGGTTTTTATAACTTCATTGCATCCAATTGTGGACATAGTAGGCCTAGAAAATTTATATTTTGCTTGTAACCAAATAAATAAACACACTTTCATCTTCATTTTTTTTGAAATTAAATAAATTAAATATCGAATTTATTTTGCTAAAATACTAAAAATCGAGCTTAAATCACAACACAAAAAATTGTTTTGAATACCGATATTAATGGTTCTGTAAAAAATAATAAATCAAACTTTAATGTAAAATTAACACCTGAACCAAATTTATTTGGAATATTCGAAACAAATATCATCAACACATATGTATCACAAGCTCACTTACACACCAACAACACACACACATTCACACATACGTACAAACAAACAATACAAACATTTATAAACCATACAGACAAACATACAAACACAAAGAATCATACAATAAAATGTACTTCATTACTACATTGGAACCAGGAATAAAAAATTATGCCCTGCAATATAACCAAACTAACATACGCCCCAGCACATATAACTTAGACTCACAAATCCAAACACACGTACACACACACACGTACACACACACACACACACATGCAAATATACAAACAAACATAAAAAACAAACATCTGAAAGATGCATACATAATAATAAACATCTGAATTCTGAAAAGGACAAAAATTGTGGTCAAATTCTACTAGCACACATACAAACACACGTACGCATATACATACAAACATACATAGGTACATATGCAAACATACACACATACATACATCCATACACACAATCATACATACAAACAAACATATAAAGCCAAACAAAAAGCCTACGCTCGTAAAGTTGTTTGTCACTCCAGCCATAAAGTGCAAGTCCGAATGTCTCATCCGTTTTGATTAGACGATCTTGATGCTCTAGTAAAAAACTCATTTCATTATAGTTTATTTGCCACAGCAGTGCTCTGTGAATACGTGTGTGTTTGTATAATTGTATGTGTGTGTGTATGTTTATATGTGCAGCTGTGTGTTTCAATCAATGCTATGTGTTTGTGGCTGTGTCTCTTTAAGAGAGATAAACATAAACATGCTATAACATACACCAATATATAGCTGTAAACGTTTGAATGTATATATGTGTTTATGAATGTGTGTATGTGTGTGTATGTATGAATGTGTGCGTGTGTGTGTGTACACATGTATGAATGTGTGTAAGTAAGTAAAGCCCGTAAGAGCCATACTGATGTCTGGATCAGATCACGTGAGTGATGTGACTGTGCAACTAAAACCAAAAAATGCTTGCAAATTCAATTTTTATGACCCCCTAATTTTGGAAAGCAACGCCAGATGACCTTACTGACCACCCACTCAAACCTGTGTGTGTGTGTTTGTGTGTATATGTTTGTATGTTTGTGTGCAAGTGTATATGTGTGTGTATGTATGGTGAATTCATTTACGAGCTTTAAATTTTGTTTCGACCTTAAAATCATGTGAACATTCGTCGTTATTTGAATAAATGTCGGTAGGTATGTATGTGTGTTTGAATGTATGTGTATGTATGTGTGTATGTCGTGTGTTTTTATGTTGAATGTGTGTGTGTGCGGTTGTTGTGTGTGTTTTCATCACTCTGAAATATGATGCAGTGAGATACATGGACCTTCAAACAAACATGCATTCAAACTAACATATCGATCTTCAAACGAATCTTCAAACGAATAGGGTAATATATTTAGCTCATCATCATCCTCATTATCTTCATCGTCTGCATCACAATCATCTTCATCATCGTCGTCACCATCATTCAGCTAAATTAAACATCTTGATGTTTTCCGCACAAAGGAACAAATCTTGGAAGATGGGATTAACTGAATGACTGGCCGACAACATCAACAACAAAACGAAACGAAACTAAACAAGACTAAACGAAACGAAACAAAACGAAACAAGACGAGATCATACATACATAACAATAGGAAAATGAGCAACATCAACAACAACAAACAACAACTTTCACTAAAGCTTTCTCAATACCGGCATCATCATCATCAAAACAGAGCTACACTGAAAACAGCAATGATGTCAACTAATGTATACTATACATACAAAAACGGACACATACATATATATACATACATTTGAAATAATTAAATAAATTAAATATCCAATTTATAAGAAAAAATTTGCTAAAATACTTAAAATCGAGCTTAAATTGAAAGTAAAAAATAACATTATAAAATTATATATATAGTAACTGCTGTTACTATTTATAACTCTATATAACTATATACAACTTTATATAACTCTATATAACTATATACAACTTTATATAACTCTATATAACTATATACAACTTTATATAACTCTATATAACTATATACAACTTTATATAACTCTATATAACTCTATGGAGAAAATGGGAGCAAGGTTTAAGATAGGAGTGACTTAAAAAATCGGGAGTGGGAATTTTCGGGAATGTTGTCATAAATAGGAATTTGGGAGGAAGTCGGGAATGAAAAAAAAGGGACTAAATTCCATTCCGACTCACCTCTAATGCACACAAACATGGGCATATGTTCATGAAATGTTTGTATGCATGCCTTGCATACAAACTGCGTAATAAAGAATGGCTGTTTTGCCTGGAGCTTGCATGAATGTCTGTCTGTCTGTTTGTCTGTCTGTCGGTATGTATGTATGTATTTATAATTGTGTATTTGAATGCATATAACCTTTCTATGTTTGGACGTATATAAAACTGATAATATATTTTTTTATTAGGGTGTAGTTAAAATAATAATGTGTGCGTGTGTTTGCGAGTTTGTGTGTCTATATGTGTATGTGATGTATGTGTGTTTGTGTGTGTGAT
>NW_008703585.1:209342-219969 GCF_000326865.2 Helobdella robusta
CATACATACATACCGACATGTTTATTCTTACTTAAAATTTCTGCAGTGAGTTTTTAGTATGTCTCTTCATAATATGCTGTCCTTTTTGATGATGTTGTTGTTTATTTGTTCGTTAATGTTTTCTCAAATTGCTTGTTTACGGTTCTGGTAATGATGTTGATGTTATTATTATTTTTTTTTATTTTGTTATTATTATCATTTTGTTGCCATTTTCGTGTTATATATATATATTTTTTTTACAGATTTATTTAAAATAATAAAAATAATAGTAATAATAATAATGATGATGATGATGATGATACAAATATTTTTTTGATTAAAAGGAATTCGTTTTTTATAAATATTTATAAATTAAATTATAAATATTATATACATTATAAATATTAAATACAATTTTTTCCTGAATTTTAAAACTTGTTTATTTTTGGCAACACGTTTGTCCCCAGAGTGCTAGCAAAATTCTCGTTTGAAGAAACGCAAGCTATAAACTTTGATGTTTATGTTTCAGTATATTTTTGTATGTTTGTTTATTTGTGTGTGTATGTTTTGTTTAGGTACCTTTCTTAGCATATAGGCCATCACATGTCTGTGTTGTTGTCTATAGGTTGTTGTAGTATGTGTTTGTGTCTATATTTTTGTTTATATTTAAAATTGAAGTAGTTTATGTCAACTTTTTAAAGATAGATATTTGAAACAGTTTAATAAAATCGCAAAGACAATAAAAATTATAATGTAAAAAAATAACTGAAACAAATATATAATTAAAAAATGATAATAAACAACAAAATAGCATTAACAATAATAAAAATAGATAATTATAAGAAAAATAATTATGAATAATAATTAAAATAATTATATTAGAAGAGTTATAAAGAGAAAAATCGTAAAGAGAAGACGCTGAAATGAGCCTGACATAAACACATTACGTAAATTAAATACACACGTAGCTTGCTTTCGTTCCTTTGTTAGTGTTTGGTCGCAAAGTAAATGTTTATGTCTGCTGTGTTTGCTTGTTTGTGTGTTTGTTTGTTTGTTCGTGAGATTCTCTTCATATGTCTTTGTTCTTTTGTTTAGTCCTATGTGTGTTTGTATGAGTGTTTGTATGTGTGTTTGTATTTTTTTGTTGAGTTGTTATGATTCCTTCGAATTTTTATTACCGTTTATACATACTATTTAAACAATACTATACTTTTATAATGACATTAATGAAATAAAATAATATAATAACAATATATATTTAATATTATAATGATAGAAATTTTAATAAAAATAGCAACTCATTACTTCATATACCTATGCAAGCATGCGAATGTACATACATACATACGTCTTTCCAATGAAAACATTGAATGTTATCAAATGTAATAAATTCAGAAAAATATACTATTTGTTTTATTTGTTTCATTATTATTCAGTAATAAAAATATCTGTATGAATGAATATAATTTTTATTTATTTATTAGTTAAATAAATAAATATATGTTATTTTATATAAGCATATGAACGCGATGCTGTATGTTTCATACTATTGCATGTGTACATAAAAATTTTAAATTCAATAAAGAAAACCTTATTAGTTCATCATTCCTTCAAGTAAAACTTAAAATTTTGGGTATTATCTCGATATAATTAATAAATAATTTGAATTTTGAGATTTTGTAACATTAAATTAATAAAAGAAGAACATAAAATGCGAGTAGATGAAGCAGGTAAAAATAATTTTAAGTTTACTTATGAAAAATTATGACAATCACATCAACATAGTAAAAATACAATTTTCAACTTACAAACACGCGAAACAATAGATACAAACAGGCAAACTAAGATAGATACATGCAAACATACATAAACACATAAACATACATATGCATAAACATGCATCTATGACATAGGTACACATGCAAACCAAACAGTATAAACAAAATTTTCATCCTGAGAATTCTCTCCTCAATACATCATAATTTACGACGACGTAAAAAAATGTTAACTTTATTAAGATACAAAATTTTGTATGTGCGTGTGTTTGTATGTGCTTGTGTTTGTATGTCTGGCTGAATATTTATGTATGTTTGTTTGCTTGTTTGTATATCTCAACAAGATTCTACTAGATAACATAAAATATAAGTTTCGCATTCTATAAAAACGCATAAAGAATTCTTTTGAAAATACAAAATTTTACATACAAATGATAAACATATACATACACCAATATATAGCTGTTATTTGTATATGTGTTTGTATGCATGCGTGTAAATATAAACATACTTGGTATATACATGGGTGTATATATATAGTAATACCTTCTGAGATATAATGTTTTATGTAAATGTTATATTCTCCTGGAAGATGTTATCTTTGATGTATGTATGTCTGTCTGTCTGTTTGTATGTACGAATGAATGCATATATGCATCGTATATATGCATGCATATGTATGTTTATGATATTTGATGATTGCCAAAACTCTATAAATTGCTTTCCATGTACAGTCGGTTATCTTTAAAAAGGTAAATAGAGAAAATTCTTTAAAAAATTTTCAAATTAAATTTAATTAAATAGTAGTATTTTCATAAATAAACAACTCAAAGTTTATAAATTCTGTAAGATTTCATACATTTTCTTAATATATTTTCATGTTTTCATCATTTAATTTGTTGTAATCTTATCTTATCATTTAACATACATCGTCATAAAGAAGATGTCCCCCCGTTAGATTTTTTTCAAAATTTTATTCATTTCAATTAACATATTAAAAAAATTAAATGATTATTAAATGTTTTTCCATTTTAAACAAATTCATGAATAACTAATTGATAAATTAATTATTAATTAGATAAATGAATGAATAAACTCTTAAAATTTTTATGAAAATCAATAATTAATCACGATTTTTTTTACCCTAAATCAGGATTAGCTTTCGTTTGAATGCAAAAAATTTTGAAAAATTTTTGAAAATTTTTGAAAACAAAAATTGATTTTCATCAGTTTGAATAAAGATATCTCAACACTCTAGATACAAATCAAAATCGAATTTATTCATTTTTACCATGAAGTGTTTGAAATGAAGTGTTTGTGGAAAAAATTTTCAAATTTTTCAAAGTTTATTTGCGAATATTAAGCATTCTGTTTTGGGGTGAACAAAATTAATGATTCAGCAACGAATTTTTGATAAAAATTTAGAAATTATTTATTAATTTTTTAATAAATAACTTAATAAATTAATAAATAAATTAATTAATTGATTGATAAAGCATTTTTGTTTATTTTAACAGAGTTTTTTTTACAGAGTAAAATTGTCATCACCATTAAATGATTCATCATCATCTCGTCATATTCAACATTTTAATTTACGAACTAACCATCATCATTATCTTTTCCTTTTTTGTCATCATCATCATCGTTACCATCATCGTCATCATCATCATCTTGATCATCATCATGGTCATAATCTTAATGTAACCATCATTCTCATCATCATCTTCATCATCTTCTTCCTCTTCCTCATCATCATTGTCATCATCATCCTCATCATCTTCTTCCTCATCATCATCACCAACATCATCAACATCTTCATCGTCATCAACTTCACTTTCGTGGCTTTTTCAAATGGAGTCATATAAAGAAGCTATGATATATTAAAAATATTATTATTTTTAAAAATATATTAAAAATATTGTTATCTTAAATATATGTGCACTCAATAAAATTTCGTCAATTCAATTTTGTCTATTTTGTTCTTCTTAACATTCACCTAAATTACTTACTAAGTCATTAACTTGTCTATTAATTAATTGTTCAATATTTTTATTTGTCTTTTTAAAATATTATTTTTTGTTCTACACCTTCTTCACCTCTCGTTATATCATTTTATTACTCTTGCCTTTCATGTTGTAACAGTTTTTGCGTCTGTCAGATTCTGATATTTTTTAAATAATAAAAAAAATACACACAAACATTCATCCGAAACATACAGATATGAATACAAACGTAAACAAATACAAAGCAAAAATACAAACATAAAAACGAACAGAAAATAAACATTATTCACCAGAACATGCTTCTCTACTCCAAGCATTCTTAAAAGAACAATTTTTTTTATTTTTTCCTCTACTATTTTTTATTTTACTACTATATCTGTTATATCTACTACTCCTACTACTACTATTGTTGTTGTAGCTGCTGTGGCTGCTACTGCGACTACTATTACTACTACTGCTGCTACAGAAACTTCAACTGCTATGACTGTTACAATTACTATAAATAAAAAACATTTCTACAATTACTACTATTGTTTACTACTGCTACTTCTACTGATCCTTGCTCCTCTAACAAAGATTCTGTACTAGGAGTAATTATACAGTTTTGTATTATGATGTGTTGTATTAGTAGAGTTTTTTCACATTAGCTTGTATTTTGAGTTGAGTTTAATTATTATAACAATTACTTTTATTGTATCTATCATAATCCCAAATACTGCTACTACTACTGCTACTACTACTACCGCTGCTACTACTACTGCTACAACTCTGGCTACTACTACTGCTACAAGAACAACTTCTACTTTTATTAGTATCATCACTACTACTTTATGATTCATCATCAAATTTTTTTATGCAGCTAGAAGCCATTAAAGATGAAGAAGAAGAAAGAACCAAGAAAAAGATGGATGGATGGATGGTTGGATGGATGGATGGATGGATGGATGGATGGATGGATGGATGGATGGAGGATGGATAGATGGATGGAATAGAAATGTTTAGCTCGAATACACCATCCTTGCTCCTCTAACAAAGATTCTGTACTAGGTGTAATTATACAGTTTTGTATTATGATGTGTTGTATTAGTAGAGTTTTTTCACATTAGCTTGTATTTTGAGTTGAGTTCTGAGTGTATATACAATGTTTGTTATTGTAATTGTGTGAGTGTAGATTGATGAATACGCTTTAAAAGATTGTTTATTTATGTTGAATTCACGTTCGTAAAATGTTTCAATCTACAATAATTTCGGATGTTGTATTGGAAGAATTTATGATAAATCACAGATTGTTTGCATATCGTTGATGTATACTATTGATTCCAATGAGGGATTTGATTATTTTTGTCTTTTCTTCCAAGTTTTTAAAGAAAAATCCTGCTTTTTCATATTGCTTTGGCATGAAATAACGTTGAAAGAGAGATTCAGTATTTGAGGAAGATACAATTTTTAAGATATACATCCCCGCTAGAATACATATCATCAGCTAGGTGTAGCAGAAAATGAGCAAGGAGTTCATTCAATTAGCACTGCATTGTACAGAATTATTAACAATGTTTGTACTTTTTGACAGTATTATAACTTTTTTTTGGCATTTTTTCGCAATAAAATTTTAAAATATTGATGTTTTTTGGGTTTATAAGAAACCAAAAAATACGAAATCAAACGATATGAAACAACAATGAATGAGGCCACTCAGACATTGCATTCACAATACGTGATGTAGGTGACAACAGTTGTACTAGAGTTCTTAGAAATGATAATAGCACATAGACACACATACACACACCAACACACCCGCACACACGCACGCACACGCACACACAAACACGCACACATACTGCCCATTGCTTATGACTGATACACTTATCCACTGATACACTGATCCACTTGCATGTAAGCACGGACTCGAACACACAAAACCGAGAACCTCTACCATTATACAATCTTGCCGTTATTATATCTGTGTGTCTATCTGTATTGACAAACCACAAACACACATAAACACACATACATACATACAAACATACACTCAAAAACACACACAAACATACAAACACACATACATACAAACATACACTCCCCCTAACACAAACTACAAACAAACAAACTACAAATACACACACACACATACTTTCACACACACTATATACAAACACAGAATATATACAAACACACACACACATATACAAACTACAAACATACAGAGATTTGTTTATGAGCACTTAAGTATGTTTAATGGTAATCCTCTTAATTCCCCTATATAAAACTTTAGTTTTGTTTAATGCTGTGCATTCAAACACACATTCGCTTGTATATTTCAGTGTGGCTGTATGTGTATGCGTGTGTGTATGTGTCTTCTGTGTGTGTTTGTGTGTATGTGTGAGTGTGTGTCTATGTGAGTGTGTGTTTATGTGTTTATCTCGGCTGATTCCTTGTAAAAACAGGTCTTTTTAGTAAACAAATACCGTCTTTTATTGAATAAATAGCAATTTTTTAAAATTAATATTGAGTTTTAATAAAAGAAATATTGATTGTTCTTCTATTAAAGCTTAGTTTACTCAAGAAAAATCAATTTTCGGATATTCATTCAACAATCAGCAATGTCTATTATAACAATATCGATTGATATTTAAAAAAAGATCAATTTTTGTTTAGTTTTAACCGGTTTTTATGCGAATATTCGATTCTAGTTTCATAGAGACCGAATTTTTTACTATCGATACAAATTTTAGAACTATAATTACCAATTCTTAATCGATAAATACCGATTATTGGTTATCAATACCAACTTGCATTCAGTAAATATGGTTAATATAATTATTGTCATATCTTAATTGGAAGATAACGAAATATCTCAAATGTATTTGATAACTTATAACATTATAAAAGTTGATAAATAAATTGAAATTACAAGAAAAAATGTTTGTGATGTGTTGTTTTGTGTGTGATATCATACATGCATTGTGTGTTTTGTTTGGTGTTGTTGTTGTTTAAACCACTAAAATATATTCTAGATTGAATTGATCAAGTTATATAAGTTAATAATATATTATAAAGATAAAAATTGTTAAAAATGATTCTATAAAATGTTGTACAAATAAATTGAACCAAGTGTAATTTTTTTGAAAAATTTTTTTATAACATCTACATATTACAAAAATTACTTGAAAATCAAACAATACACAGCAGCTATAAATCAATCTTATTTCAAGATATATTAAGAATATAATAATAAAAAAGAATTGTTTCATTATTTAGAATAATTTAGAACATTCAATTCATTCTTTATTGCCAGCCAGCCAGACTGGTCTTTAAAGACAAGCCATGCCATCTAGCGTTTATTTGTGAAGAAAATTCAATCTAAATAAAAAAAAAAACTATATTATTTAACAAAATTCCATATAATTTGATCGAACTTTTCATGATTTAAAAGCAGTGGTGGGCATTTTATGACCCTCTATTTTATGCGGCCCATTAGGTCCTGGTCGCCAAAAAATGGTCGACAGTCAGACATTACAACCAAAAAAGGGAGCCACAAATCTTAAAAAAATTCTCCCCCGGGTTAAAAAAATTTGCTATTTAAGTACATATGCGGCCCTTCAAAGGTTATAAATTTTTCAATGCGGCCCTCACAGCAAAAAGTTTGTCCACCCCGGCTATGGTAATAATAAATTTTAATTCTAATTGCAATTATATTTATAAATTTAATCAGCATGGTAATAATAAGGGGTCCATAAGGGGTCATACATTGGGAAGGGGTAAGATTAAGGGTTAGGTTGAATAAAGTTTAGTTGGAAAAGTTTTGTTATGAAAGAAAGGAATCAGCTTTACCTATTTTTATTTTTCGTTTTCTTTTGTTTTTCAGTGAAGATTTACACATTTTTAAACATTTTTGTAAAATGATTTTTTGTATAAATTTAAAAAAGTAATATAATAACAATGCTGTGTCTTATTTAAAATTTATGACAACTAATAACAATAATGTGATTTTACTTAATAATATTGCTAAAACTATTTTACTCGTATAACCTTACATTATTTTTTTCACTATTAATTAATATGTTGTAGAAATAACAATTATAAATATTAAAATACTCATATGTACCGATATTTGTGAGAATTTTTATCATTTTATCATTCAAATTTATCATGTTATAAATATTTGATTGTAGTATCTTTATCTAATTTTTTAAAAAAACTTATTCTAATTTAAAGTTTTTTGTAATTTGTCAACGCAACATTTTTGCTAAAATAAAAATCTCTACATTAATTGTAAAGACGATATTGTCACAGATTGTCAATATAGAATCCTTAATTTATATGACTGAGAAAAAAAAAATTAAAACAATTGCTTACTTCATGAATTTTTAATAGTATCAATTGCCTTAACCACAAACTCCTCATTAGAGGTCAAATTTTTAATTATCATTTAGAAATAAGAAATATAAACTTTTCACACAATTACAATTAAGTTTTACAGAATTTCTGGTCAAATGTTTGCGATAAAATTTTTTTGAATAATACAGCTATCATACATAGTATTTTTTATATTATTGTTATCAATGCCAGAACTATTTATTATTATTACTATTTTTAAAAATAGATTTACAGAAAATGAAGGAAATAAATGGAAAATGAATGGACATCCTCAATGGAATGAATATAGCAGATTGGTAGATGGGCGAATGATTTATCGTTTGCTTCTATTGTGTCAGAAATCTCATTAAATCTATCTTCTGTTGTTATAACAATGAAAAGAATAGTTCTAAAATTAATAATAATAATAAGAAGAATAAAAATAAATAATAAATAAATAGATATGATAATATTGAAATAATGATAATGTAGTTGAGATAACTTTCACTTATTTAACAATTAATTTTTGTTGAAAATTTGTAACATATTTGATAAGCACTGGACAGAACACATGAAACATTCTGATACAACACAGTAAAACATAAAACATTTAATTTTTATTTCAAACAATACGTAGTGCTATCTATATTTCAAAATAACAAAAAATATTTTTCAGACGAAGTGTTTCTAAAAAGTGTTTTATTTTATGCAAATATGACAAATAACTTGTGAAAATAATCTTTTTAATGTAATTAATAGATTATTTGTTCCTGGAATATATAATGACATCAATTTTACACACCATCTTTTTTATCTACAAATCCTATTAGAATTAGTACATTTTGCTACTGCGAATTCACAAAGTCTTACAAATATTTTCAATAATAAAATTGAAACTACTGAAACTCGAGGTGAAATTTAATTTACATTAAACGCTCATTTTTATATTTAAAATTCATAATTTATTTGTAATTTATTTTGAAATAGATGCAAGCAGCAATGCCTAAAATGAAAAATTATAAATAAATCTGGATCTGAAAACTCCCCCGTGCATCATAAAATCAAGACATTAAATTCTTTCTTTCTGCTTCTCTCTCTCTCTCTCTCTCTTTTATTTGTTCTCTCTATCATTTTTTTATATGTTCATTTTATTATTATTATTATTAATTATTGTTACTATTATTCATATTTTTAATAATTTTTTTGATATTTCATTTTATTGGTTTTCGTAGATTGCTATCCTGTTTTTCAACTTTTTTAATATTTCGTCGTTAAGTTTGTTTTGCCGTTTTAAAAACTCAGAAAAGAAAAAAAATCATTTTATGCTAATCTAATCAAAACAAGAAATCTGTTTCTCTCTCTCTCTCTCTCTCTTCAAGTTTTACACTGTTTCCAACATATTTTTCACTCTTTTCATCCCCATCCACCTTCTTTATATCTTTTTTTTCACTCTCTTTTTTCTCGTCAATCTCTCTCTCCATCTTCCTAGAGCAAGAGAGAGTTCGCTTGAATGAGAGTAGATAATAATGATGCTGCAACAACTTGCGAGATGTGTGCGTGTGATCGTGTTCGTGTCTCGGTTTGTTTGTGTAAGTGTTTCTTTACTTGTCTTTTTGTGTTTGTGATTACTAAACAGCAGATATATATTTTTTTTTATTTATAACAGTTTATCTTTCAAAAACGTCAATAAATTTTAATTATTTGTGAGATTATTTCAAAATTAGACATTGAAACAAATTTAAAAAATTGATTTACCGTCCAATTTTACAAACCATCAACAAAAGATTGCCACATATTTCAGAGCAAAATTTAAACAAAAAAAAAAAACCTACCAATATATGAAATATATGGCCAACAAACCAATCAACCAGCCAACCAGCCAGCCAGCCAACATCATCACCAACAAATGTTGGAGCTATTAAGACTGTTGCTTTTTATGTCTTTCTTGTAAATCACGCATCGCGAAATTGCACATTAAACTTGGAGGAGAAAAATCGAGCCAAAATTCCTTTAAAATTTCTTATGTGTATGTTTGTTTATATGTATGTAGGCATATTTGTTTATTTGTGTCTTTTATCGCTGGTTTGTTGGTATGTTTGTTTGTTTGTTTAAACCTTTCGTTGAATGTTTTTATGTGTGTAAGTTTATGTAAATTTAATTCATTTTCTCATTCTCAATATTAAAGTTACATACTTAAAAGATTATTAAATTAAACTTTTCGAAAATCATAAAAAATATATTTTCTTAATAGTGGAAAAATTAAAAAATTTGAAAAAATGATTCACTTAAGATTTTGGCTTATTTCAATTTCTTTTTCATCAATCGATTTTGCAAATAAAAACAGCAAATATTGACAAATAAATAATAAAATTATTGTATATATCATAAAATTAATAAAAATTAACATTAATATTTCGAAATTTATGAGTATTAGTCGCCCATTCAAGCATGTATATTTCTACCAGACAAATATTTGCCATGTTTTTAGTCAATAAAAAAAGTTACATTGATTGA
>NW_008703585.1:221524-256090 GCF_000326865.2 Helobdella robusta
CNCAGCAGGCAGTCGAACAGTGTGATACGTTTTGAAATTCGCAATGAAATTCTAAAAGCTTCAACTCTCACGAAAAGGTATAGCCTATGCACGCAAAATTTTTATCATCACCATCATCCTCATCACCGTCATCATCATCATCATTATCAACATCATTATCGTCGTTGTCACTATCATCAACAAATTATTTTGGCTACTTAGTTATATGCCGTCATGAAATTTCAATATAATTGATAAGTGATGGTATGTCATTATAGTTTAATATTAATCATCGTCATCATCATCAACATCGTCATCATCATCAACATTGTCATCATCATCAACATCGTCATCATCATCATCATCAACATCGTCATCATCATTATCATCATCATCGTTTTCATTTCGTAAACATTTACTACTACTATAACTGCTACTGCTTTCACAGCAACTACAACTACTACTCTCAATAATGTTACTGCTACTACAACTACCCCTACTACAACTACCACTACTACCACCACTACTACTACCACAACTACCACTACTACTATTAATACCACTACTACCACCACTACTACTATTACTACAACTACCGGTACAACTACTACTATAACTACCATTACTACTACCACTACAATTACCACTACTACCACCACTACTATTACTACACCTACCACTACCACTACTACAACTACCACTACTACTGCAACTACAACAACAACAACTACTACTGTAATTACTTATATAAACCATTGTAACACAGATACTAATTATAACAATAATAACATAAAATGTGATTTAATCAAGATGAAGATAGCTGGCATATGTTTAGCACGTGTTAAATATGAAACAGTTGCTGATGGATGTTGTTGTTGTTGATGTTGTTGCTAATGCTACTGTGGCTGGTGTAGTCAAGGAAGCTGCGGCTGGTGTAGCTAAGGAAGCCGCGGCTGTTGTAGCTCTCGTAATTAATGATCATTAACCACACACAACCTCACAATCATCATCTTCTTGAATTACAAACTGATTAGATGAACAACAACAACGGCCACAATTCGCCTTTTGTTTCTAATAACACACACCTTCATTCACGCTAAAAATACAAACCAACACGCACACACACACGCACACAAAAACACATACACATTTACAAAAACAAACACCAATACACTCGTTCCCAAGCATAAAAAACAAAGCTAACCTAGGCACACACATACAAATACACTTATAAACATACAAACACACACAAAAACACCTACACACATACAAATACACATATAAACATACAAACACATACAAGCTTATATACGCATACATACAAATACAAAACAAAGGCTTCTTTTAATTTGTTATTAGGAGGCGGGCTTAAAACCTTTACGTGGTATTATGCATGAGCAAATAAATACAACATTGTATGCATGTTTGTATTTATACATGTGTGTGAGTGTGTGTGTGTGAATGTTTATGTATGTGTGTATGTTTGTATGTGTATATATGTGTGTTTATGTTTGTAGGTAGGTAATTATAAATATATGTACACACATGAAACATTTTTTTGTAATAGAAAAGAAAGAAATTCAGTAAAACAGTTCACATACACTATCACATCCACACGCACATGCACACACAAACAAACACACACACACACAAATAATTATGCAAAGCTGGTGTAGACAATCGCTTCCAGATAATTAACATTATGTATGTTTGTTTATGTAGTGAACAATTGTATGTTTATGCAAAGAATGTGTAAGTGTGAATGTATGTATGTATTTATGTGTGTGTGTTTGTGTGTGTATGCATGTATGTGTGTGTATGTATGTCCTAATGAATACCAAAAAACCGACCTGATAATGTTTTTGAATCGAATAAAGTGCTATTACAATTTTCATTTCACTTGTGATAATTATTATTATTTATATTATTCTTATTATTTATATTATTATTTTATTATTATTATTTTTATGAATCACACTTTGATAAAGCATTTTTATTGTCGTCAAATCGATCGGAGAACACTCACACAGACACACACAAACACACACACACAAACACACACACAACACAAACACCACACACACATAAAACATGCAATGTGTTTTATTGATTTTAACGCTGATGTTATTATCATTATTATAAATAATAATAGTATTAATAATTATAATAATAATTATAACTATACTTATATTTTAATTTAAATAATAAATAATAATTATAACTATACTTATATTTTAATTATAACAATTAAGCTGCAAAGACCTTAGATTGATTCACCCTAATACAAAGCACTTGATAACAATCAGGAAGGACGTGATTTTTTTTGATAGAAGAGAGAGAGAGAGAGAGAGAGAGAAAGAACAACAATAATAATAACCATAATAAATTATTATTATTATTCTTTTTATTTGTTTTTTTTTCTCTCAAAATCCTCACACAAAAGCCATCACGTCTAGGTTCAAAGTAACTCTGTGATTAGGGTAAATAATTCTTCGGCCAGTTCATAATGACGGTTCCAAGTTTAATAATAATAATAATAATTACAATAATAATAATAATGATAATAATTATTATAGTTGTAATTATTAAAATAATAACTAGCAGAATATTATGAATTCAATTTGACAAAAGTAAAAATGAATTTCTCCAGAGAATGCCTTTTTGTCCATTTCCCAGGCCAACCTACACCAGTTAATTAATAAATTTATTAACATAATTTAATGAATTCATTTAATTAAAAGTTAAAAAAATAACACGTAAGAGGGATTTAATTAACGTCATTCTGTATCTAGTTCAGTTTATATTTAAAAAATATTTTAAAAATCAAATTAAAATGCTCGAGACATACCAACGCTGGCTACTCTTCATCATTGGAACAAATTTTTGATTATTTTTAAAACTATTTTTAGTTATTAATTAAAAAATTACTGTAATCAAATTTTTTTTTGAAACACCCTTTTAAAAAAATAAACAAATAAAATGCAACACATGCACACTTACAAAGAAGCACAAACACACACACACAAACACATACAAACAAACAAACAAACATACATACATACATACATACATACTTCTTTTTCAAAATCAACAATATCGAAAGGGAGAATCTAACTCCATCCATATTATATATAGACCAAAATATCAACATGTATGTATATATCTATGTAAATACGTCAACATATGTATATATATATCTCAACATATATATAAGTACATAGCTTTATTTTCTGTCCTTTAGCTTACCTGAAACACGGCTAGCTATTTAATTATATGTATATATATATATATATGTATAAACATGTTTGTATATATACATATACATGTATATAACTCATGTATGCAACACTGTTTAATGGCCTTCGAAGCACTTAGCTTGTAGATGAGTGTCTGAATATGTATATATGTATACTAGTGGATATATATACTCATAGATGCATTTATATAAGTGTTTACATGAATGTATGTGTGTGTTTGTGTTTGAATATCTGTGTGCGTGTGTGTGTGTGTTTGTTTGAGTGTGTGTGTGTTTGTTTGAGTGTGTGTGGGTTTTTGTGCATGTAGATGTTTGTGTTGGGTGTGTATATATGTGTTTATATTTTGTTGCCATATACATATGTGTGTGTGTGTTTGTTGAATGTGTCTGTGTGTGTGGGGGGGGGGAGGGGTGATTTTTGTGTTTTATGTATGGTGTATGTATGTGTTTGCTTGCATACGTGCTAGAGCAAGCCTCTGCATAATTGTATTTAGATTGGAGTTGCTAGCCGAAAAATCGATGCGATGTGATACACTGATGTGCATGTTGTTGCACATGATAATGAATAGTGATGAAGATCGCGAAGATGTTCTTGTAGTAGTTGAGGTCGGTGATGTTGAATACGTGATGTGGAAGAGATTATTTTTAATATTGGGTAGTTATTTGGTTATCAGCGAACTCCAAACAACATTCTCAACGAAAAGAAATTATTTTTATTCATCTTGTTGTTGTTGTTCTTTGTTTGTGTAATGTGCTTATTATCATACAATTTTATTATTATTCTCATAAGTACTGTTGTTATAATCATTATTATATATTTTTAATTTTTATTCAAGTGGAGGCATATGTTTCATATATTTCGCTAAATAATAGGTTTACATAATTATTATTAATTTTTTCTTTAAAATTTTAATCTATTTCATAATTTCATTAAATTTTTCTTCGACGAAAATTAATTATTTCATTTCCGTTAAAAACTGCGAAATCTTGAATGAAAAAATGAAAGAAATGCGAAACTGGTTTTACGCCAAAATGAGAAAAATAAAAAAATCTTGAAACCTTACTGATTTTTGCCAGAAATATCAATAAAAAAATGCAGACGAACAAAATTAACACCAAATAAAATTATAATTATAAAATAAATTTAACAAAATTATAAAATAAATTTAACAAAATTTTAATTTAAATAACTCTATAAACAAGAGATAAATATCTAAGGAGGCACAATCATTCAGAAATCACTCAAACACTCAGAAAACAATGGCGTTAATTTTCTGACTTTAACCGCGCCTACCTATGCTAAAATTAAATATTATTGGTCTGAACGAAGTTCATCTTTTTACATATTAACATACATACTAACTTAAATATCTAGACACATACTAAAATATACATCTATACACACATACATACACAAATATTCATATATACACCTATAAATAACATACGTACAAACACACACTCATACATACATACACACACATACATAAACACGCATACATTAACCGCATATTATATTTCTATACTCGAATCATAATAAACATATGTCTGTGTATATTAACATGTATTTATACATTTGTAAGTTAGTATAAATCGAAATATATACTGTATATAATGAAGATTAATACATTTCGAAATATCTATATATGCATATGTGTGTTTATATTTATATATATATACATATATAACATATTAAAAGTTTGAAGATGTTTATGTATGTATAAAATTAAGTTAACAGTGACGATGTGATGTTGTGTGCGCGTGATTTTTAAATATTTGTTAAGGAGAAAGTTTATTAGCCAAGCAAGGACCATAGATTGTTTCCAATCTGAGAGATAGTTGAGTCAAGAAATTGAGAAAAAAAAACATAAAAATTAAAGTAGAATTTAAAATTTTAATAACTAAAGCGTTTAATTCAACAAGTTAATGTTATTGAATTGCTTTTGTTATTATTTATATAAAATGTTTTTAAATGTTTTTCATACACACACACATATATATATATATAGGTATATATATAGCTTCTGATTTTACTTCATTTTAATTAGCTCGTTAAATTTAATTTATTGAGCATTTAAGTTTTATTTTTACTGCTATAATTATTCATAATAATAATAATTGTATGAATAATAATAAACAACAATAATAACAACAACGAATAATAATTAATAATATGATTTATAATGGTTTATGTTTTAAAATGCAAGTATATTCTTCATGCTCTTCTGGGTTTTAATTTAAATGATAAAATAATAGAACAGTGATAGTAACAATTAATATTATTAATATTTATTAATAATAATAATTATTAATAATGATAATAATAATAAGAATTGTTATTAATAATGATTAATAATTATTAATAATTACTACATAAATGAACAATTTGAAAAAGTAGATTGAAACGTTCCAACTGAAAAAGAAATGAAGTTAGTCTTTTTTAAGTTTTAAATTTTTTTTGATGTTATTTCATTTTGAGATGCAGTTATTTAATTAAAAATATAATGGAACATAATATTTTCCAAAAAACCTGAATGCTTCAAATTTCATTCCATTCATTTATTTTGTAAAATAATTGAAAGAAGTAGTTGTATAATTATTTTATTTAGTTTGTTCCAAAATATACTAACACGGACACGTTCACACAGTCATACATACATGCATGCACACACATACACACACAGGTTCACACAGACTTATTCATACAAATATACAAACAAGCAGGCATACACACTGACATACAAACACATAAATTCACACAAACATAAGCATCCTATAATTAGTTCTCGTTTATTCAAAAAATTCTGCAATCTTTTTCTAACCATCCCTAGTTTTATCAAATTTTTTCAATTGAATCAAAGACTGATAATGGTGATGGCGATGATGATAATGACGATGTTGATAACGATTGAAATTAATACTAGCCTACTCTGCTGATAATTTGTGGAATGAATTAGTCATTCGATCCAGAATTCACAGATAAATGTGTTAAATTGTATCCATGAAGAACTTAGTTCTATGTTTTTAAATGTAATATAAGACTTGCAAACAAATACACACACACGCAAACGTACACATACTCACACGCACACACACACACACACACACACACACACACACAAATACACCCATATCCCAATTCGCACATGGACCTACCAAAAACCGTGAAATAAAAAGTACAATGTGTATCTTAATAATCAGTATGTTAATATATGAGAAACTCAAAAACTCAGAAACAAGTAAATACATACAGACATACATAAGTACAAACATAAGTACACACCTACACAAATATACAAACGCAGACTAGCATACAAACAATAAACTCATTGTGTTGTGTCTTAGAATTTGACATAATCTTAAAAATGCAAATAAACAAATGAGTTCAATATTTTTTGACACAGGAGAGCCATAAATGTGTCATAAATGTTTGAGTATATACATACACAAAAACACACACACACACACACACATACATACAAGCAAACAAACAAACATACTTCCATGTATAATCAAGCAAACAACACCAAGATACATACAACACAGACACACATACATACAAAACACACATACATCCATACAAACGCTCACATACAAACACACATACACACACAAACACACACACACACAAACACACAAACATACGAACTCTGCAACCTATTCCATCTATCCAAATGCATGCAACGCTGAACTGATGATTGATAACTTGCATACATGAAAACTTTAATAATTGAAAACTGCTACTCGGTGCATATGCTTTTGCTTGTTTGTTTGCTCGTTCGTATGTTTGCCTATAAGGTTATCTGTACGTATGTTTGTACGTTCGTATGTTTGTGTGTTTGTATGTTTGTTTGTATGTATGTAAATGGAGGTGTGTTTATAATTTAGCTGTTTTTTTGAGCTAACACCTTACTGTATGTTTGGTATTGAAATGAAAATGTTGATAGATGCTCTGGCTATTTGTATAATGCACTCCAATTGGTTCTTACTGACATATCCATTTATGTTTTTCGTTAGGTTTTCAACTTTGATGATCTTTATTCATCTGAAAGGAGAGTTAGACGGAGAAATAGAATGAGAAAAAGAGTTAAAATAGTGAATAAAATAGTGAGAGAGGAATAGAAAGGGTGAGAGGTAAAAAAAGAGAGAAAAAGAGAGAGACAGAGGAAAAAAAAATTTGGAAAGAAAGAATAATAGAAAGAAAGAGAGAAAGAAAGAGAGAGAGAGAGAGAGAGAGAGAGAGAGAGAGAGAGAAAGAAAATTTGAAAACTAGAAAAAAGATTGAGAGAAGTAGAAAGAGTGAGAGGTAGAAAAAAAAGAGAGAGAGAGAGAGAGAGAGAGAGAGGAGAAAGAGGTTCTAGCAATATAAGCATCATAAAATATGTGTGAGTGTATGCACACTTATAAAAAGAGATTTTTTTCTTTCTGATTTTTGCACCAAGAGCCTTGATATCCTTCTTCTTACACCTGTCTACTGCATTCATTAGAGTTTTTATAGACGTGCATTATTTATAACGCTTTATGAGCATCTCGTTCATTCATTCATTCAATCATTCATTTATTAATTCATTCATTTATTCATTTAGGATCACATTTTTACAACTGGTGAAATTATTATTTCTACTATTTTTCCTCCATTGTGCATCATATTTTAGACCCATTGTTAAGCCTATCACGACACACACGCATGTATTGTTCGATTCTCATTCTTTGCAATACAGTGAAACGACTTACTACTACTAACGTTACTGCTGCTGCTGCTACTACTACTACTGCAACTGCTGCTACTAGTACTGCTGCTACATAAACTAATACAACTACAACTACTGTTACTACTACTACAACTACAACTACTGCTACTACTATAACTAAAACTACTGCTACTACTGTTACTACAACTACAACCACTGCTACTACAACTACTACTAAAACCATTTTTATATAATACTTTTATTAATGCTAGTACTGGTTAGCAATACTAATGCTACTAAATATAAAAAATTCAATTGAGAATACTATTACGACTCGTATCACTAGTTTTTTGTAGTTTTTCCACCAGTTGTTTCTGCAGCTATTGCAACTAATTTTACAAATTTAATTTTAACATGTGCACTTACACTTCAAATAGTAATTTTACCAATACTACTACCACAATACCATCATCAAATACTCTTCCAGCCACAACTAATACTATAGAAATGCAAATGACATCTTCATTATTGTAGAGATACTCTTACGGTTTCTATTACTTCTCTAATAACGCTACCACTTTTCTACCAGCAACGCTACTACAGCTACTACTCCTACTACAAACAACTCTACAAACGCTACTTCTTTAACTACTAATACTTCTTACCATCGCATCGAATTCGACCAAAGGCAGATCTAAAAAAAACTAAAATTTTCAAAACTTTAGTAACAATACAAATGATAAGTAATTATGGCTTGAGTAATGAATACTTGATGAAGTGACGTTGACATCATTATGATGTCAACCTTATAATTGGTTTTGTATGCCGTTGGAAAGCAGCCAAGTTAATTGGATCGCTATCAAAATTGAATATTTTACATAAGTCTTATCTCTGGTTTTATCTACATCGTCATCATCATCCTCACCATTCTCATCATCATCATCATCATCCTCATCATCATCACCATCATATTCATAATCGACATCATTATCTTTATCATTTTCGTCAGATTCATAACCGTCATCGTCACCATCTTTCTCTTCGTCGCCATCATCATCAACAACAACGTCATCATCAACTCATCATCATAATCAACAACAACGTCATCATCATCTCATCTCAAAACTTCTACTTATATCTACCTAATGCATGCCCCCAAATCCTCCTTACTACTACTACACCATCTGGAGAACTGGAAGAAAATGCTTATTTGCGAGAGATAGAGAAAGAGAGAGAGATAGAAAGAGTGAGAGAAAGCAAGGGAAAAAGAGAGAAAATTGATAAATTAGGAGGAAAAAAAATTTATGGTAGAGAGAGAGAGAGAGAGAGAGAAAGAGAGAGAGAAAAAAAAAGTGAATGAAAGATAGGAACAAAAGAATGAGAAAAAAAATGAAAGTGAAAGAAGAAAAAGTTTCAAAGATGGAGAATAAAAGTGATAGAAATTGATTGAAAGATTGAGAAAACTACGCTGAACACATTAAAACATATAAATAAATATATGAGAGATGTAGTTTACGATTAATTTTTGAGGGTCTTTGTCCTCTTTCTTTACCGGCTTCAAATGCCAAGAGATATCCCCTTATCACTTGCTTGCTATGTATGTGTGTGATTTGCCCTGATTAACTATTGCGTATTTGTGTGTGTGTGTGTATAAATGAGTGAAAATAAAAAATATATGAGAGAGAGAAAGAGAAAGAGAGAAAGAGAGATGAATAGAAAAAAAGAGAAAGAAAGTAAAACAACTAGTGAATGTTTGTAATGTAAGTTTGTCTAACATTAATAATTTTTAATGAATTTGCAATTTTTTTTAAATATATAAGAAATTAATAGTAACTAATTAATGACAGATGCAAATATATATAAAAAGTTATAAAATAATGATCAGAGAAAATAAATATTCGTATTTTTATTTTCATTTATTATCAGAATTTTTAAGTTATAAAATAATAATAGTAACTTTTTGAGCAAAGAAAAGCAATTAAATTTATAAACTGAGCTGAAATGTTCAATTATTAATTTGCAATTTGATTTTTTTTAAATTTTTATATGATGATTAACAGAGTTGGAGGTTACAGGATAACGGTAAATTGCCTGGCTAAGATTAAAAAAAATTTGTAACGAATAAATAAATAAATAAAATAAATAAATAAATAGATAAATAAATGATTGAAAAATATTAATTTTAAAATAAAAAAATGCTTGAAATTGAAAATAATTAACCAAAAAAAAATTCATATAAACGATGATGATGATGAAAAATGGTACTAAAAATATATGGATGTGTTTTTACGATCATGATTATTGTCATATCCCATAGCTGAATGTATTTATTTCACGCATTTTTATGTATGTACGTGTGTGTGTTAGTGTGTGTGTGTTTGTATATGAGTGTGTGTGTTTATGTATGTGTGTTTTAATGATTATTTTTCTCATTGTATATATTTAATACAATTACTACATGTCACAGGTAATTTGTTTTTTTGCGTTTATAAACATGATTGTGTAAGTTTGTATGTATGTTTGAATGAATGTACAAGTATTTGTATATGTGTTTGTATGATTATGTTTTGTTTTTGTTTAAAAAATTATGCTCTGAAACATTTTTTACGTGCTTGAATTTAGTACACTATGTATATAAATGAAAAAATTAACTTTTTAAAATAATGTATTAAAATATGTAATAAAAATGTTTGTATGCTTGATTGTTTGTATGTGTGTATGTAAGACCCTAGGTTGATTAACTAGCTATGGATGTATGCATGTATGGATGCTAGTATGTATGTTGTATGTATGTATGTTTGTATGTATGTTTGTATGTATGTTTGTATGTTTATTCATATTTAAACACGCACGCGAACTAAAATAATACAAGATTCTTAAGAGTTCAGGCCATAAATGTCATTTGTTAAGAACTTAAATACACCACATACGTTAACCAGATCAAACATTTCATGTTTTGCTCTGTGAGTTTGTGTTTGCCTGTGTGTTTGTTTGTGGAATTGTTTGTGTGTTCGTGTGATGGAAAGTGTGTGTGATTGTTTGTATGTTATTTGTGAGTTTACCTGTGTGTATGAGAGTATGTTTTCAATTTTTTGTATTTGCAATACAGTAATTTTTTATCTGTTAAGTGTATTTTATACATCTATGCATTCTTCAGTCTATCTATCCATCCATCTATCCATTTATATTTATATTTCCACATTTAAAAACGACAAAAAAATGAATAAATATTATAAATAATAAAACATGAAATGATAATAAAAATATGAATAATTATAAATATAATTATTTTTATTATTATAATAAAAATATAAATAATAATATAAATAATAGCATCAGTTTAAGTAACAATAATAATATTTTTCAAAATAATTAGCAGTTGTTAGCAATAAATAATGCTGAGCAGCTATTGAGATAGCAGAACATATGTTACTTCGGCTTGATGTACAGCATTCTTATGAAAGGTTTTAAATGGATGAATGAATGAATGGATTGTTGGATGGATAGATGGATTGATGGATGTATGGATGAATGAATGGATTGATGGATAGATGGATTGATGGATAGATGGATTGATGGATAGACTGATGGATTAATGGATGGATTGTTAAATCGGGGAATGAGCAAATGAATTATTTAATTAAAAGTAATGAAAGAATGAAAAAACGAATGAAGGCTACGATTGAACTTAACGAATGAATGAGTGAATGAATTAATAAATTAATGAATGAATGAATGGATGAATGGATGAATATGATAATTATATATAATAAAAAAAAAACTTTTTTATCTCAAAAAAACATTTTTCAATCCATTTATGCACTCAAAATGCTATTATTATGCTTATTTCTAACAAATTATTATTATTATTCTTATTGTGTTATTATTATTTTTTTTATTGTTATTATTATATTATATTTTCAATGTTATACATATTATGCGAAGCTTATTATTTTACGTCATATTTTAGTATACGTGTTGATTTAAAAGCCTTAACTGCTCGCTTAATAATGCATACTTGTTTATTATTATTATAATATCTTTTATTATTATTATTATTATTATTTTATTATGATTTATCTACATTTTAAATTTCACACATTTTTTGATATGACATCTTTTCTGCTGCATAGTCAAGTAATTACCAAACAATATTTATAATAAAAATACGAATTAAAAAATTTTATTTATTCTTTTTCTCATCGTTATATTATTATTACTATTATTATGGTTCATATAAAAAAACAATATATGAATAATAAATAATATGTCCGTGTGTGCGTGTGCGTGTCGGTCTTTTTGTGCGTGTGTTAGTTTAGTGATAAATTATAATTTTATTAAGAGCCTGTGAAGTTTTAAGACCTGCCTTTGTTCATTCGTGTTTGTTTGATAGTATGTGTGTATGTTTTTTGTGTTTATGTATGTGTTTTAAGAATGTATGTGTTTATATTTGTATGTATGTAATGTTTACTTGTATGTTTATTTGTTTGTATGTTTTTTTCAAATCTTGTCAATTTTACATATTATTTATTTTAATTTATTTATTTGTATCTATCGGTTACATATGAACACACACACATATACACAAACAATAACTCACATATATACACTGATTCAAACACACAAAGACAAAAACATGCAAAACAATTTTACAAATCAGCTTTTAGTAGTAATAGCAGTTGTAGTAGTAGTAGTGGTGGTAGTAATAGTAGTAGTAATAGTAGTAGTAGTAGTAGTAGTAGTAGTAGTAGTAGTAGTAGTAGTAGTAGTAGTAGTAGTAGTAGTTAAATATTTAACTATTATAATATATTTGCTGTGAGCGGTATTTTATAGCATATCTTAATGTCACATTTGTTTAAGCAGTGATGTCTATAAGCCACGAGTGTAATTTATAATTACGTACTTGAAAATTATTAATAATAAGAAGAAAACGAATAATAATAATTATAATAATAATAAATACAAAAGTTTTTGCAGTAAAATTTTTATTTCAGTTCCTTCCTTCAATCATCTGTTAATTATATTCCTTGATTAACTCCAATTCATTCTTTTACTGGTTTTTGGTTTGCTCGTCTGTTCGTTCGTTCGTTCGTTCGTTTGTTAGTCCATTCATTCATCCGTCAAATTATCAATCGATCAATCCATATATTCATTTATCTATTACTTATTTTCTGAAATCTCATTTATAAATCCGATAAAAATCAAACAAATCTTAACAACTTGCAATCAGCAATTGTATGAAAGTCGTTGATTGCTTTATGATGAAATCTTTTATTTCGATAAATTTTTGAATCAGTTACTATCATATTGTTGTCAAATAGTCATCGTGAAATCCTTAAACAACCAGTGAATGTTTCAAATGAAAATTGTTTAATCGATTCGCTTTTGGTTTTTGTCTCACAATTATCTCACAATACTGGCGTGATGTTTCAATAAACTTATTACTGCTAATCAATCATTCGTTACTAGAATTTATTTAAATTTTAGTAACAAATGTATGAAAATGATTGAAAGATAGATAGAAATATTTTGAGATGTGTTATTCTAAAATACTAATTTTCGGATTAAGATATTTTTGAAGGGTACATTAAAATCAAACACATAAAATTAATAGTATATGCTCTAACGGTATTCGTTTATTCATTCGTTTATTCATTCGTTCGTTCATTCGTTCGTTCATTCGTTCGTTCATTCGTTCGTTCATTCGTTCGTTCATTCGTTCGTTCATTCGTTCGTTCATTCGTTCATTCATTCATTCATTCATTCATTCATTCATTCATTCATTCATTCATTCATTCATTCATTCATTCATTCATTCATTCATTCATTCACTCATTCATTTACTCAATCGTTCATTAATTCATTAATTCATTAATTCATTAATTCATTAATTCATTAATTCATTAATTAATTCATTAATTAATTAATTCATTCATTCATTCATTCATTCATTCATTCATTCATTCATTCATTCATTCATTCATTCATTCATTCTATCATTCATTCATTCATTCATTCACTCAATCGTTCATTAATTAATTCATCCATTCATTCATTCACGCATTCATCCATTCAATATTACTTTCGATTGGTTTATCGATCTATGTAGATGACGTGTCACAATGAGACAAACGTGTGTGTGTGTGTGTGTGCGCGCGTGTGTGTGCGTGTGTGTGTCTATATGTATGTTTATCTGCCTGTGCATGTGTGTATGCTGAATGTCTTATTTCTAACTTTTAGTAACTTGACATTTCTCTACATGTATTTGTAATAGGAAAAGTATTCATGTTGACACTGATTTACAAAATCATTCATTCAAAGTTTACATCGTGAACATACCGACTGACCGTCAAAAACATTTACCGAACTATTCAAACCACAAACACACAAACCGACCGACTAAATCTCATCAATAGATCGACTTACCGACCGACTAACTCTCATCAATAGATCGACTTACCGACCGACTAAACCTCAACAATAGACCGACTTACAGGCGGAACGATGAACTTACATCGGCTGACAAACCGAGTGACTGACTTGTCAAGTTAACCGACCAACCAGTAGATCAACCGACTAATAGATCAATCATCTTGCTAATGTGCCATCTACTCTATGAGAACAACTTTTTTCATCTTTCAGAATCGAATAAACCGCCTCAAACATACTATTTCAAATCCCGAGATGCAAATTTAATTAGCTGCTACTGATGAAAAGAAATGAAGCATGAATCACTCACCTTCGTCTTTTATATTACACTCATCATTCATATCTAAACACACACACACACACACACACACACACACACACACACACACACACACACACACGCAGATGCAAACACACACGCACGCAGATGCAAACACACACATACACAAACACGCACACATAGTTAGCTATGTTCTGCTATTAATGTATTAATTCTTTGAAAATGAAATTGAAAAATATAATGGAGGAATTAAATTTTTAATATGTAGTTATCAATTCTCAAGAAATTTATTACTACAACTACTACTTCATATCTCTAACCCACACTACCGCTACTACTACCACCACTACCACCACCACCACTACTACTACTACTACTACTATTACAAATACAACTACTACTGCTACTGCAACTGCTATTAATACAAAAGCAACCAGTTGTAGTAGTAGTAGAAGTAGTAGCAGTAGTTGTGGTAGTTGCAGTTTTTGTACCCTAACCATTTTACTACCAATACTACTACTACTATTACAACAACAACAACAACAACTACTACTACTACTACTACTACTAGCTCAAATGCACAACAACAACGACTACTACTACTACTACTACTACTACTACTGTTACTACTACAACTACTACTACCATTACTACTACTACTACAAAAAATTTCCAACGAACTAATCATATTTGTACCTGTGATGATGGTGTGTTATTTGGAAAAGATAATTACTTTATGTCATGTCGGCAAGAATATTTTATAACAAAAAATAAAAAAGCTGAAATATTAACTCTCACAAGTATTTGTAATTTAAATGCTAATTAATGATAATTAATATAAATCCGAAATTCACATTACAATGAAAGTTAATTTTTTATTATTCAGTCCCTAGTTAAGGGACCGATAACTTTCTATCAATTGCCTTTATTCGATTATAACTCTATCCTATGCATATTTGTATGTATGTATGTTTATATCTATGTAAATATGTTTGTATGTATGTTTGTATGAATGTATGTTTGTATATGTATATGTTTGTTTATTTGTATGTATGTATGTTTGTATGTACATATGTAGGTGTATGCCAACACGCATGCATCGAAGTGTATGTATATAATGGAGATTTATGTTTTTGCACCGACGAAAGCGAATTACTGCAAAACATGCTTTGTGTTATTATGTACTCTGTTGTTGTTGATGTTTATTTTTGTTGAGTGATTGTTGTTGTTGTTTGATTTGTTGTTGTTGTTGTTATGAAGTTATGAATATCATTTTGATGTCATTCTTATTAGTAAATTTATACATAAATATAAACAAAGTAGCAACAATAATATAGCTAAAAGTAAATTGTGGAAGTAGAATTTGTAAAAGTATAGTGACAGTATAACAATATCAGTAACAGTATTTTTTTATTTGTAGTAGTAGTAGTAATAGCAGCAGTAGTAGTAGTAGCAGTAGTAGTAGTAGTAGTAGCAGTAGTAGTGGTAGTAGTTGTAGTTGCATTGTAGTGTATAAGTTGTAATAATTTTATACGATTGTAATATCAATACGATCATTTACTGTATTTTAAATCTGAGTTAATGTAGAGAGATTTAGTATAATTTTTTTACCCACAATATTACTACTATTTAACTTGTGTTGTTGTCTAAAAACGAACATTTCGTCTTGTGAAAAATGAATTAACTCCTACCTAATTTTATTCACAATTAACAATTACCCAATAATTTAATTCTAATTATAAATGTATAAACTTTATATATAAATATATATAAATTTATATTAATTAATAAATAGGAACAACAGTAAAAATAAGAAAAAAATAGATGCCAATAGGACGACTTTGCTTGTCTTGCTACTCTGCCCTAGTTCTTTCACAAAAGACGTTCGAGCATAAAAAACGCACTGAGTGAACTTTTTTGGGCAACTGAAAATTTGTCAAATTTGAATTTTATAAAGATTAAAATTATGGTGATAATATTTAAAATAATTATGACATAAGAGAGACAAGAGAAGGAGAGAGAAGGAGAGAAAATGTATTCATTTATTAATAAAAATAATACTTTTTCAATAAATTATTTAATGTATTTATTTAATTATAGGAAATATTATGACAAAATGTAATATAATTGTGGTAAAAAAAAGATAGATAGATGATCGATAAATAGATAGATAGAGTGAGTGAAAGAGATAGATAGATTGAAAGAAAGATAAATTGAAGGATTGAGAAAGAGAAAGAGAGAGAGAGAAAAAGAGAGAAATTAAGAGAGAAAGAAAAAAAAATTTGATAAAAATAATTGGAATAAACAATTATTATTAATGATCCAGCCACTAAAATTTATTTAAACATATTATGTATGACAGAAAAATATATGATAAGATTAATTTGTAAATATAGATTATAAATAATTATTTTAATTAGTATTCATTTTATATTTACAGAAATCTAAGTTAACTTTAAGCATTTGATTTTGAAATGTATTTAATGGTGTAGTATTTCATTGCTTTATTATCAAAGATTCAAGTGTGTCTTTATCTTAATTGTTATAGCCTGCTATTTTAAACGCCGATATCAATCACTTTGAATATTTTTTTGTTTTAAAGTGTATGTATGTATGTATGTATGTATGTATGTATGTATGTATGTATGTAAATATGTATGTGTATTTATGTGTTATTTTTTGTGTGTATGCCTGTATGTATGTTTATATGTGCGGAAACATATAGACGATATGGTGAGTGTGGGGTATTTAATTAAATTAATTTTAAATTATTTTTTGGTACTGTTCTATTAATATGGAAGATATCATCGTTTATATTAAAATTTTTTGTGAAAATACGATTAAAATATTATTGCTACTAAATTTACTGCTACTTTTGTTACTTCTATAGACACGACTATGCATGGTGATTGATTGAAAAGTAATCGATTGAAAATTCATAATTTTCTATAGTAATTGAACTAATTTATCATTTGGTGTTTTGTTTAAATTTAATGATTAATGTTATTTTTTGATGAATTTAATTCTATTAATGTTAATTGGAATCTAAAGTAATCAAAAACATTTGAAATTAAATAATATAGTCACTGAAAATGCTTTCGGAAATTGTATAACATTTATTCCTTTTTATTTTCTTGCGAAACAATTGATACGAAATTAATTATGATCTAAGAATTTTTCTACACTAAATAAAATACAACATCATCTTTAAAATACAATTATAAATTTTTATTTCAACACGTTTCCATTTTATTCATCTAGGATTTCAAAATGCGAATGGTGTTGACATTTTTAGTATAATAGAAGCTAAAATAAAAAAAAAATTAATGAAACTTTTTTTGGCAACCAAACAATTTTCAGAGAGATTTGCATAAAAAACCAGTAGTAGTTTTTTGATAAATTTTATTCAATTATTGGACGAAAATCGAAACCTAACCCTGTGTAAAATAATTTAAATTTTTTTTACAGAATACACTATAAATGTGGTTTTTAACTTGGTAAAAAAATTTTTTTAAATCTGGTTGAGTTTTATTCCCAAAATGCAGAACGGGCAGCATTATAATTTTTAATATTATTTGGTAATCATAATTTAATTCAAGAGTATTTGACGCAAGGGACACTAATTTATCAACAAATATAATTATTCTTTTTTATTTATATTAATTAACCAATATAAATATGACCATATATTATTATTTTATTTTAAAAATAATTAACAATTATTTGAATATAAAAAAAGTTAATTGATTTAAAAATGCGTATATTGTTAATTTGAAAAATTATAAGGTTATTTACTAGACGGTAACACTTTTTAGTAATAATATTTTAATTGTCGTTATTTTTATTTATTATTTATTATTATCATTATTATTATTGTTGTTGTTGTAATTGTTGTTATTGCCACTACCTTAACTATTACTATAATTTTTTTGATTGTTGTTGATGATGCTAAAAGATTAACAACTTTTATTACTGTTTTTAATAATAATAATAATATTATTATTATTATAATCATTATTATTGATACTGTTCATGTTGTTGATGTTGTTGTTGTTGTTACTACCTGTGTTGTTGTTTTTCTTGTTATTTTTCTCATCCATACTTCTTCCTCCTCTAATTTTTTTCCTCCCAGCTTTATTGCCCTTTTTACATTTTTCCTAGAAAGTATATCTAAATTTAGTTCCAGCATAGACCCACCCCGAGCGCAGTAACACGCGTATAAGCCTTACAACTCATCCTCATCTTCGTACAAATCCGCCAGAAAAAAAAGTCTCTCAGATATCTCAAATTTTCATTTAGTTGCATGCTATTGTTATAATACAGAACTGTTTTTTTATATGTTATATTTGATGTTTTGCGAGAATTCGCTGAAAGTTATGTGAATTTTGTTGATTAAGTTTTGATTTATAGAGGCTCATATATCATTCAGACTGTATGTTTATGCATGTGACTGCTTGAGTGACATATTCACACTATATATGCAATATATACATACAGTTGTATGTAAAAATACAAATATAGATGCAAATACATGTATGCATTTATGAAAAAAACATACAAAAAAAACTGCTTTCTAAACATATACCAAATATACAAAACATTTTGAAAATATAATGTTTAAATATATGAATATTAAATACAATACTAAACTTCAGCAAAATATCTACTAATACAAAAAATTTATAATTAATTATTAGTAATAATTACATACAAGATGCATCGCTAACATATACCAGTAATACGAATTCGAAATGTATGCAAATGGCCACAAAATGTATATTTTATATACAAACAAAAAAAATACAAAAATTCTTATACAAAAAGTATACAAACATACCCAACATATACAAACATAAACAAAATGTATGTATTTTTTTTCTAGCCAATAGCAAGCGAGATCCAATCGATCACGTGTTCCGGCTGCAGAGAAAGTTCACACGGTGCGAATTATATGTTGACTTATGTATGTGTGTTTGTATGTATGTTTGTTTTGCATATGTGTTTGTATGTATGTTTGTTTTGTATATGTGTGTTTATAAGTGGATGTATGTTTGTATGTGTGTTTTAGTTTGATTCGTTTTTGTGTTTTTGTATGAGAGTTTATTAGCTTGAGTGTGAGCGAAAAAATAGTTTGTATGTCGTTATAACTTTGTATGTTTTTGTTAGTATGTGACAATTTTGTATGCTGATATATGATATTTTCCTCTGTTTGTACATTTAGCTAACCATGATCGAGTAGATTTCATCAACTTAAACATATTTCAAGAAACTCGGAAAGTGTGTGTGTGTGTATGTAATTGTAAAAGCTTCAAAGTAAATGTATTTGAATAGATGTACGTACAATGCAGGGAGGTACCACTCCCAAATACCCAGGTATATAGCCAACTTATCCAGGCATTTGACTGCTTTGATTGTTTCTGTAAGTTACTGTTAAAACTGTTTTCAAATTTATTTCCCCAGTTAGTTTAACTTGTTTGTTTAACTCGAAACACCATCACCGTATCAATTCATTTGTCCTAATCGGTTGAAAATGGAAAAAAATAACTTGATGAAAACAAAAATATGAGAACAAAAACATTGGAAAAGAAGGGATTGACACTAATTTATTTACAAAACATCCAACCATCCATCCATCTATCTATCCATCGATTCATCCATCCATCTCTCTATTCATTCATCCATTCATCTGTTCATCTGTTCATCCATCCATTCATCCATCTATCACACTTAAAAATGAACAACTCAATTAGGAAAAAACATTAGATCAATTGAAATGTCTCTTAACTCTTGAGAAAAACCTCATAAAATAGGGCTATTTTTTTAGATAAAAAACCAAAAGGTACATATATTCACATACATACAAACATAGTTAAACACATACATACAAACAAACAAACAAACAAACAAACAAACAAACAAACAAACAAACAAACAAACAAACAAACAAACAAACAAACAAACAAACAAACAAACAAACAAACAAACAAACAAACAAACAAACAAACAAACAAACAAACAAACAAACAAACAAACAAACAAACAAACAAACAAACACACACACAAACAAACACACATACACAGATATCAATGCACGTACATACACGCATACTTATACACATATATATACACACATATTTTTATCTTTATGCATACTTATTTATATATTTATATAGGTATGTATATGGTTGTTTATGGTATCTTTTATGGATGTTTTATGAAACTTTGAGGGCTTGTGTGTTTGTGTGTTTGTTTGTATGTATGTTTGTATGTATGTTTGTTTGTATGTATGTTTGTTTGTTTGTTTGTTGTTGATACGCATGTATGTTTGGTAGTTTGTAAGTTGTTTGTACGTAAATGTGCAAGTTTGTATGTTGTTTGTTGTAGGAATGTGAATTAACTCTAAATGTTTTGTGTGTATGATTGCTTGATTGTTGTTTGCATATGAATATAGATATGTTTGTATGTTTGTATGTATGTATGTATGTATGTATGTATGTATGTATGTATGTATGTATATATGTTTGCAGAAAACAAAACTTTTTTCCCCATGAAATATTCAATGATAAAGAAAGATAAGTGAATGTAGCCAGTGTCCCAGCCTTCTCGTAAAAATTGCTTAACTTTATGCCAAGGTATGCCTGCTTGTATACATGGAAAGATGTGTGATGGTGAACTTTTTTTGGTGTTTTACTGGGTTTTCACCCGTATGTGTTGGTTCTACTTTCTAACTTTCTGCCTTCACACTGTGGGTATATTGCTACTGAAAGTTTAGGGCGACTTACAACCAATGATAAACTTATTTTGAACTACACTCACACATGCGAATAGGTTGAAAAACATCAATGACACCACTTAAAAACGTATACATAATACATACACCACACACACACACACACACACACACACACACACACACACACACACACACACACACACACACACACGCTCACACAAACACACACATACAAACACATACAAAGCATACATTAGTGTACAAACAAACACACAAACAATTATTCGCAACGTACTTGATTGAACTCTCTTCTTGCATGTGCTGTATGACAACCATCTATATTAGCTGTCTCATTTGTATGTACGTGTGTACGTGTGTATGTATGTGTTTGTATGTGTGAGTGTGTATGTGTATGTGTGTATGTATGAGTGTGTATACATACATGTATTTTGTACGTTGTGTGCCCAAAAAGAGATGTTTTATATCTCAATATATATATACTTTGAATGACCATATATGTACATGCTTACATGTTTATACAAACATACATACATACATACATAAATACATACATACATACATACATACATACATACATACATAAATACATACATACATACATACAAACATGCATACATACATACATACATACATACATACATACATACATACATACATACATACATACATACATACATACATACATACATATATACATACATACATAAATACATACATACATACATACATACATACATACATACATACATACATACATACATACATACATACATACATACATACATACATCCATACATACATACATACATACATACATACATACATACATACATTGAGCGCATACTAAGATAATATATTACCATCCCAGCACAAATATATGGCGATTTTGATGTGGTGTTAGATGCTCGAATGTTTGTGGATCCAGTCATTCGCGGACTGATGAAACGAATGAATGATTAGGTGGAAGAAAAAATAATTATTATTATTTAAAAACTTAATTACGTGTTTAATACTTCGTCATAATTTTCTATAATAACATTTAATATACAAAATATGTATAGATACATGTATAGTCACATACCAGTATATTTTACTACATACATGTTTATTTACTAGGGTAAACTACATTACTTTACAAAGAGCTGTTTTAGTATTTTTACTAGCATAATGAAACAACCAGAAAGTATTAGTAAATTGTTTTCTTTGTTAATTAAAAGCTTAGATGTATAGCCAATTGACAATTTTGTATTACAAAAAAAAATCTTTTTCATTTTAAATCTTCGAAAGATTGTATTATAAAACCATTGGTATTTGAACATCGAGCTGTGTATGTAACATTTATTCACTCGAATATCGGATAATTTCGATATAATTCATTCAATTGTAATCAAAACCTGCTTATATTGATGTTCAGAGCTAGTTAGAATCCTGCAAAACATAGTTCCTAGTGATTGTTTTATTTACTTTTTACAATTATACAACAAATAATCATCAATAAACTTATATATGTGTGTATGTCGATCAATTTGAAAAATTTTTGAAAAAATTTTGTCAAAAAATCCTAGACAAGTGAGTCGAATTTATTGTGATACCTTGATACTTTTATGTTAAACATGCTTCTAATGTATCGATAAGAACTTCGTATTGTTTTTAAATGTTTTTTTGAGATTATTTAAGTTTATAAGTCTATATTTTAACCTTTAATTTACATTGAATATGGTTTTCTTGATAGTCATAACGTTAATTTGACGATTGGTATATATTTGAATTGTTTCCATTGTCTAAGATGAAAGTGTTTTTTGTTGATTAATTTTATAGAATATATCAAATTTTAAAGATTTTAACAGCTGTTTCAAACAAAAATTTATCAAATTTCATCATCCAATGACGCTATAAAACTTCATCCATCCATCTATTGATTACAGAAAAAACAATTCGGCAAACATTTTCAAGAGCTACAACTTTTTTACAGATGTATGAAAAAAATTGAAACAATTCAACACCTGGAAGCATTTAAATTGAAGCTGATCAAAATTGAACTGAGAATTAAATTCAGAAAACCCAGAAATAAAAAAACAACCATCAACTTTAACGAAATAAACTGATTAAAAACACAAAACACGCACAAAGAAGCGTAGAAACATCACTTCTTACAACAAACACACTTCAGAACTTTTTTCTGATAAATTTGAACACCAACCGCCAAAATTGACGAACTAAGCTTCAAGCCTGACAAGAGCTTTCCGCTCTGCAAGTCTGAATTCGGCTCACTAGATGGCGGGGGATTGAGTATTGGTGGTTTTCTACCCTCGCGGTCCAACATGTCTTCCGCCTATCAAGGATTGGGATCGTCTGGTCTGGGTGGAGGGAGCAGCGGGAACAACAACGGAACCGGATCTTCATCTTCATCATCTTCTCATCTCAACAGCAGCAGCAACAATAATAACAACAACAACACGAGCAGCAGCAGCAGCAGTAACGGCAATAACCACAACAGCAGCAGTGGGAACAGCCACCAGCTACAACACCAACCACAACATCATCATCATCACCAATCTCTACCAGACCATCGAAGATTATTCAACGGGTGGAACTACCAGCCCGCAGACCCCCCTCCGCTCCCCCCTCCACCACCCCCGCCGGGTCTAGGCAGTCAGAGAAATGGTTGTGTCAGTAATTTTAGTCCCTATTCTAGTTCTCTACACGGACCAACCCTGCCACACAATCCATACAGCTCATTCGGAACGGGGACTGACTTCCTCCCACACCAGTTTAACCCCTTGAACCAGCTCTCTGCGGCCAGCCATCGCAACTTGAGCTCGTTTTACCCGGACCTCTACGGCCACCACCACCACCACCATCATCATCAATCTAGTCCCACGAGTTTAGCCGGAAGAAGTTTGTTGACGGATCTCGGGATGCCGCCAAGATTTGATAGTGATCCTCTTGGCAGTTACATTGCGGACGTGGGGAATCATCATTCAGGTTGGTTGGCTGGCTGGCTGGCTGGTTGGTTGGTTGTTTGCTTGATTGATTTGTTAGTTAACACCGGGGCAATAAAAACTACGTAACATCAACGCATTGGTATTTTTTTCAATGACATTTTTCACACTCAGTCGCCATCTGGCATTCGAATCAAGTTGCAGAGCACGCATCTCAGAAGTTTCGCTAACTTCATTTCATTTTAAATCATTCAAATATTCCAAAAAAAATTAAAATATAAATGAAATAATGTTAATAATGTTAATTAATTTAATTGGGATGACAATTCTCAAGCTATTTTGATAGATTTTTATTCAATTTTGTCTCCAAAAAATATAATTTGAAAGAATCGATAGGTGTGAGATATTAAGGATAATTTCCTGTTTGACGTGTTTGATTAACTTTTTAATTGAATATTTAATTAATTGATTGGTTGATTTGGGGCTGATTGATTGAATAGTTTGCTGATTGTTTGACTGGTTGATTAGAGATTGAATATTTGAAAATTTGTTGGTAGGCTGTTTAACTGTTTTACATTTAAATGAAAGTCACCACACGGAGGCATTAGTTTTAAGCCCCATAGTTTAAAGTTCAGGTGCATTGAAAGTTCAAGAGTTCATCAGATAATGATGATGATATTGATGATTGTAATGGTGATGATGGTGATGTGATGATGACGAGCAAATATTGAAAATCATGATGCAAACAATAACGACAGTAATATTACATACACACATTCATTCACATACGCACACGCACACACATACACACGCACACATACAAACAGAAAAACATAACAAACAAACGAATGCATATTCACACACACACACACACACACACACACACACACACACACGTTTCGCGTTTTACGTCACCATGACTACGAAAAGTTGATTTGATTTTAAATCTATTTCGCATTCGGTTTCTGGTTTTTGTACATTTGCTTACATATATTCAAACAAGAGAGAGAGAGAGAGAGAGAGAGAGAGAGAGAGAGAGAGAGAGAGAGAGAGAGAGAAAAAGAGAAAGAGTGAGAGAGAGAAGTAGAAAAAGTAAGAGAGAGAAAAAGAGAGAGAAAGAATGATAGAGAGAGAGAGATAGAAAGAAAGAGAAATACAGACGTACGTATTATCTCATTAAAAATTATAAAATAATTATAATATTTAACATTATTTTTATCATCGTCATCATCACCGTCGTCATCATCATCATCTCATCTCAAGTCCCGTACACGAGCTAAATAATTGAAAAGAGACGAAAGCAATAAATATAAAAATCACATAAGATCTCTTCATAAATTTCATTCTTTTTTGATGCGTTCTCTCTCTCTCTCCCTCTCTCTCTCTCTCTCTTTATCTCTTTCTCTCTTTTTCCTCATTATAATTATTTTCTTTTTTCTCTTTCTTTGTTACCTTTTTTCTTTTCCTTAATGTCTTCAATTCACCATAAATTTTTTATTCTCTGTTTCCTTCCTCCTGTCTCTCTCTCTCTCTCTCTCTCTCTCTCTCTCTCTTTCTCTCTTTCTTTCTTTCTCTCTTTTTCTTTCATTCATTCTTTCTTTTTTATCATCTCTCTCTCTATCGTTTCATCAAAAAACAAATTACGAATTTGACGAGTGTTTTAAGATGCGTCCGCAATGAAACATCGTTAGCGATCGATTGATGACGTAATTATGACGTCATCGTGATTATTTATGTGACGCCGCACGAATGACGGATTCTTAATCAGCAATGACTTGTACGTAGGCTCTATTAGTGGAATGATTTCATCATGACGTAATGATCTCTTAATAGACTCTTTGTTCATCACACCGGTATCGTCATCATCGACACGTCATCGTCACGATCATTATCACGAACAAGTAAACGAACAACGAACGAACAAACGAACGAACGACGAACGAATTAACAAACAAACAAACAGACGAACAACAAACTTGCCAACGAATATAAAAGCGGAAATAAAAGACTTTTTGGCTCGGCAGATGTCACACGCCATGAAAAAACATTACACCTAGCTATATAAAACAAGTGAAAATTACACAGAAACCCGTTTTTTCATATTATTATTCTTAATTTTTGGTAAATAAACCAACAATATCTAACAAACAACAACAAAATCACAGAAAATGAAGAAGAAAATAGTTATTTCACGAAAAAACGGTCAAAAAACGCAAATTTTTGCGACGCATCAACACCCAGGAAGTAAATTTTTAATAATGCTATAAACAAAAGTCATAAAATGTAATAAACAACTCATTAAATGTATGTGCTTATGTATGTGTGTACGTATGTCTCTGTCTATGTATGCCAGTTTGTATGTTCCTGTATTTGTATATGCACTGACACACAACACATTTCGATCAGACAAATTCTTACAGATAACTCTATCATTATAGGTCAAAAACACTACACATGATGAAAATAATTCAGAAAGATTTATACAATAATTCGACGAAAAAATATGGATTCAGCAAAAAACCTCTGGATATATATATATATATACATATATGAATTCATATATACACAGTAATAAAAAACGCGGGAAAATATATTCTTAGAAAAAGCGCGGGAAAAATGTTAATTTCAGTCCCGTGCTTGCATATTGATTTGTGGATGGATGTGAAAAAAAGGAGGAAGCCTAGCTTACTGGAGCCGAGCTTACAAAACTGCTGCTACCTTGATGGTGTTCAACCTTTCTGTTTTGTATGTTGTTTGTATGTTGCTGTTGTTTGTAGTTGTTGTTTGTATGTTGTTGTTGTTTGTATGTTGTTTGTATGTTGCTGTTGTTTGTATGTTGCTGTTGTTTGTATGTTGTTTGTATGTTGTTTGTATGTTGTTGTTGTTTGTATGTTGTTGTTGTTTGTATGTTGTTGTTGTTTGTATGTTGTTGTTGTTTGTACGTTGTTGTTGTTTGTACGTTGTTGTTGTTTGTATGTTGCTGTTGTTGATGTTTTTGGTGTTGGTGGTGTTATAATATAACTACTTTTTAAATTTTTTATGTTAAATTCTATATTTAATTTATAAAATTTTTGGAGCCTCATTGGATGTAGTCTTGTGGAAAGATTTGATGCTTGTTTGTGGTTTTCAGCTTTTATTTTTTAATCAAAGAGAGGAATTTCTTTTTCGTCATTCGAAGTTCGTGTGGTGCCGTTACAATGCAGTGTAACTAGCAGTCCTCATAGTAGATGTCGAATCATTTTTTTTTCAAATTATTTACTTTCATTTTTTTTTTCAAAACTACAAGTCATCAAAATTGTTTTACTTTTTAGAAGAAATTGAATAATGGAAAGAAAGAAATAAGTCTTAAAAAGAATATAGACAGAAAAAGAGTGAGAGAAAGAGAGAAAGAGAGAGAGAGAGAGAAAGAAAGAGCGCGAAAAAGATTTACAATGTGCCTGACTGGTGCATACATTTATATCATTTTTATTATCACTAATCAACATAAACAATCATATCTTATAATTCTATCATGAAGCTATCTCACTATCTCACATACATACATACACACATACATACATACATACATACATACATACATACATACATACATACATACATACATACATACATACATACATACATACATACATACATACATACATACATACATACATACTTACATACTCACCGTAATATTAATAAACATATCAAAACAAACTTCTCCTTCTTCTTCTCATTTTTGCAACCTTTTTCTTTAACTTTTCACTCTCTTTTTCATCATCATTTGTTTTTATCTCTCTCTCCTTTTCTTTCTCTCCCTCTCACTCTCTTCCTCTCTCTTTCTCTTTCTCTCTCTTTCTCTATTTATATTCACAAACACACACACACAAACACACACACATGTGTACTAACAACAGAAACTGGAACGGGAAACATATTGCTACATTTTGTTTACAGACCTGTTTGATAGAATGTGATAAAGAAAATGAATGAGGAGGCACCAGAGAGGAAGAAGAGAGAGAGAGAAAAAAATAGAGAAAAGGAGAAAGATAGAGAGAGAGAGAGAGAGAGAGAGAGAGAGAGAGAAAGTAAGTCAAAAAGGATGGAGAGACAATATTAGTGAGATATTGAAGAAAGAAGAGAGCAAACACGGATGGACGGAAGATAAAAAATGATAAAAAACTGCATACATCAAATGATAATAAAGCATAACGCTATGTAATGGCCTTCCTTATACATCTATGTATGTATGTTTGTGTGTATGTATGTATGTATGTTTGTGTGTTTTTTTTATATGTGTGTATGTATGTTTTGGGAATGATACAATAAATAAATAGATATCCTTATAGCCTTAGAAAAATAACCTATTATTATATATATATTGAGAAGAAGAAAGCGAGAGAGAGAGGGAGAGAGAGAGAGAGAGAGGGTGAGGGAGAGACAGACAGATAGATAGACAGAGAGATAGACACACAGAGAAAGAACGAGAGAGTTTGAGTAATTCAGTAATAACTACTAATAGTAATAACAAACGCCAATAAATAGCCCTCTAATATTACGTATAATTACACCAATTGACAGATGTTGAAACAATGAAGTATATATACCCAATAAATAGAATTCCTAATAAAAAATACCTCCAGCCAACAATCAATTATAACCTCTCAATTGACGATGAAAAATTATAAATTTAAAACATAATGACACACGCACACACACACACATACACAGAGACACACACAGACAGGCAGATACACACACACACACCAACGGTAAATACACATACATACAAGTCAGATATCATATACATTTGTATAATATAATGTAATTGTATTATTGGTATGTTTATACTTTTTAATAATCAGCATAAACAGGTTTATGTATGTTTATGTGCCATAAAATTTTTTATGTGTTTGTTTATAATGGCGTTTATGTTTTAGTTGTGCACGTGTGCGTGACTCTGGGAGCTATTATTGTTTGTATGTTTGTATGTTTGTATGTATGTATGTATTTATGTTTGTTTGTTTGTTTGTATGTTTGTATGTACGTATGTGGTTAGGGTTAGGGTTAGGTATGTATATATGTATGTATGTATGTTTGTTTGTTTGTATGTATATGTGTATGTTTGTATGTGTATTTTTGTATGTGTATGTTTGTATGTGTGTATGTTTGTTTGTGTGTATGTTTGTATGGATATATTTAGATACACGTAAGACTGATATAGAATGACATCCGTCATATTTGTATTGTACTGGACCACACACACGCACTGCATTCGTCCAAAACAAAGCATGGCGATGCTCTAAATAACTTTTTAATGTCGGCTTCCGACTTTCTTGCAGTTTTGTATTTTTTTTTTGTATTTTTTTTGTATTGCCTGGTATTGTATGTTTTATGTATGTTTGTTTTGCGTGTTTGTTTAGTATGCTTGTTTAGTATGCTTGTTTGTATTTTTGTTTTGTATGTATTTTTTTGTATTTTTATCATAGAATCTTATAGAAACCTCTTTATAAAACTCATGTAGGTGCGTGTACGCATGTGTGTGTGTGTGTGTGTATGTGTGTATGTACGTGTGTATGGGCGTGTGTATGTGATTGTAAGTTTGTATGTTTTTTCTTCGTTTTAATTGCAGAGTTTATGGTTTGAGCTGGAACGACATTGGTTCGTCTTGTTGTTTTAATGACGTTGTTTATGGCGTTTTTTGTTTTGTCTTTTGTTCTTTGTTTTGTATTTTTATTCTTTGTTTTTGATCTTTTATGTTCTAAAACAATTTATGCTTCAAACACACGCGAGCACAGATATATATACTAACATACAAAAAAACAAAGAAACAAACCTGTAAACAAAAAAACAAACATAATCAAACAAACAAACATACAAACATACAAACTAACTAACATACAAACTGACTAACATGCATACATACTTACATACAAATTAACATACAAACATACATACATACATACAAATTAACATACAGACATACATACAAATTAACATACAAACATACATACAAACTAATATACAAACATACATACAAACATGAAAACCCACTTGCAATCTTTGAACGCTCGTTGTTTAGAGCAATGCACTCTCCCACACAGGATCTATCGATGACAACCACTACTACAACTACTACTATTACTCTGCTACTCATGCTACTACTACTACTACTTTTACTACTGTTATTACTGCTACTACTACTAATACAGTTAATATTACTACTACTACTTCAACTACTAATACTGCAAGAACAAAGACAACAACAACCACAACAGCTACAACAACTACAACAACAACTACTACTGCTACTACTATTTAAGAAAAAACGAAAAACTTGAGAAAAAAAACCTAGAAGAACTTCAGAAAAATGTCAGAAAAAAGTGAAAAAACTAGCCAAACAGTCATAAGTTATTCTTTCAGGATGGTCCAGGCGTGAACACTCACATTACTAATGATTAGAACACTAATCCTCAACCTGTATGCGTGTGTGTCTGTGTTTGTGTGTGTGTGTGTGTGTGTGTGTGTGTGTATGGGCGTCTACGCGTGTTTGCGTGTGTGTAGGTGAAAATACTTTTTTTTTTTTTTTTTTTACAAAAAACATAAATGATACAAACACGTAAGTTCAAAAAATACCCAGATGAAAGAACCAAATCAAGTAGGAAAGTACACAAATAATACAAAAAATATACAAATATACAAAAAATACAAAATTAAAGAATGAAATAAATAGTCAAAAATACAATCAAAACTGAGAAAAATATCGAAAAACAAGATGCACAACGCTAGCAACATTAGCGCGTATAGATATAAGAGGAAACCAGATTTTATGGGGCAGAACTATTTTAGCTGGAGAAATATGTCCGCGTTTTGTTTTGTATGTTTTTGTATGTTTCAGTATATTTTGTACGTTTTTGTCAACGTTTGTTTTGTATGTTCTGCATATACTGTTGTATGTTTTGTATTTCCTGTTCAACATGCCCGCCATCGTCATCATAATCATTCTTGCTACTACAACCGTCATCATCATCACCAACCAAAACATCATCATCATCATCACCACCACCAACATCATCATCATCATCATCACCAACCAAAGCATCATCATCATCATCACCAACATCATCATCATCACCACCATCACCAACAACATCATCATCATCATCATCATCACCACCACACCCTCGAAACTCATAACTCAATGACGTCATGATTGAGTTTCTAGTTGGTTTTTGGCGCGAAAAACGCTTTTTTTTGGCCTCGTCCGGCCGTTAATTTGGCCTCGAAAAGTCGTTTCTCAAGGAACACCAAATGAACGACAGAGTGTAATAAGAGGACGAGTACCCGTGCGTGCGTGAAGGAATGAATGAATGAATGAATGAAGAAATGGATGGATGGAAAGATGTACTAATAAAAGAACTTTACAATCATCATTAGATTTATCACCACCATCATCACCACCACCATCATCATCATGATCATCATCACCACCGTCATCATCATCATTATTATCATCATCGTCATTATTACTACCACCATCATCATCACCACCACCATCATCATCATCATGACAAGCTATTTCTCATCATCGACCACCTATTATCTGCATCCGCTTTTTGGCATCTGACCATAAAGAAAAAACTCCTTCAAAATCTTCAGATAAACAAACAAACATACAAACAAATATACAAACATATGAACATGCAAACATACATACATACATACATACATACATACATACATACATACATACATACATACATACATACATACATACATACATACATACACACATTCATACAAACTTAAAAACATACCAAGAAAAATAAAAACAAAAACAAAAAACGCCAAAAGTTTGCATCAAAAAACAAACAAGAAAAAACTTGTAAATATAAAAAGCACATGTAAACTTGTTGATTTATATTTGGTTTGTCGTTTTAATGAAAATCTTTGTATATGCTAGTGAATGTATATGTTTGTATTTTGGTATATACGTGTTTTTGTTTGTTTGCTTGCTTGTATGTATGTATATGTGAGTATATATGTACGTTTGTGGGTATTGTATATGTTTGTGTGTATGCTTGTGTGTATGTTTGTATGTCCGTATGTATGTATGTATGTTTATATGTATTTCGGTATGTATGTATGTTTGTTTGTTTGTATGTATGTATGTATGCTTGTTTGTATGTTTGTATGTATGTATGTGTGTATGTATGTATGTATGTGTGTTTGTATGTATGTCCGTATAAATTGAATTATGTATTTTTATGTTTTTTGCTCCCCGCGACACCACGATAAATTATTTAAAATTTTCTTAGGATGGGGACGACGACGACGATGATGATGACGATGATGATGATGATGAGGAAGAAGAAAATGATGATAATAATGAAGATGAAGATGATAATGATGATCAGTACGATGATGATGAATGACGATGATGAAACTCCAATCAAACATGATGAAAAACCTCCATCACCGTCATCATTTCGACACTGTCATCATCATCTTCTCCGAAAATAACACAATCAACATCAGCATCACCATCATCATCATCATCATCATCATCATCATCATCACCACCACCAGCAACATCGTAACCACCACCACCACCACCACCACGACACGTGTCGTTGTCGTCGTCGTCGTCCTTATAAACTTTTCATAACTGCCATGCAGGCATTTATATTGAATACAATCATTCAACAGTTTTATGTGAGCTTTACAACTGAAAAATACGATTAATACAGGCGTATTCATCTCCTTTTATACCTTCTTCTGGATTAAATCAGCCTTAGGGTGTATAATACAATAATTTGTATCAATATTATAATGTTTTGTATCGATGATACAAAATTTTGTATCGACGATACAAAGTTTGTATTGATGATACTAAGTTTTGTATGGATGAAACTATGTTTTGTGTACAGCATTGCAGTTTTTTTGTTTTGTTTTGTAATGTTTCATATCAGATATACAAACTCCTGTATCAAAAAATACAGATTTTATGTATACTTTTGTATATTTGTGTATTAATATCATCTAGCCATCATGATGTTTCATAGTATGTGATTTCGTACATGCAGCGCCTTATAAAAAATTTTATTTTCCCTTATTTGTTTTGGCTATTTTTCCTTGTTTTTGTTTTCTTTCTTTTGTTTCTTTCGTTTTTGTTGTAGCGATAAACAAGATTGTTGACTATTTTGGTATGCCATCTGCAAGAACAACACATTTCACACATTTCTGTCGTGTATTTTCATGCCTCTCTGGTTTATAGCCCTCGATTTTTTGGGCTTTTTTTCAGAAAATTGACTTTATCACAAACATAACTACATATACAAACATACACAAATATACACTCAGATACACAAACATACACACAGATACACAAACATACACACAGATACACAAACATACAAACAGATACACAAACATACACACACACAGATACACACACATAGAAACAAACAAACAAACAGACCAACAGCAAGCGAGGCAGCGTAAGAAACGCAAACCGTACACCCGATATCAAACTATGGTCCTAGAGAACGAATTCGTCGGTAACTCCTACATTACGAGGCAGAAGAGATGGGAGATCTCATGTAAGCTACATCTCTCTGAAAGACAAGTCAAGGTTACTTATTATTATTATTATTATTATTATTATTATTATTATTATTATTATTATTATTACTATTACTAGTACTATTACTATTATTATTATTAATAATATTATTAATACTATTGTGAAAATAAATATATCCTTAGATAAATCTTTATAACCCAATATAACTATATACAACCATATATAACTCTATATAACTCTTTAATCAACTACAACATCAACAACAACAACATCAAAATCAACAACAACATCAACAACGACATCGACATCAACAACATCAACATCAACAACAACATCAACAACATCAACATCATCAACATCAACAACATCAACATATCAACATCAACAACGACATCGACATCAACAACATCAACATCAACAACAACATCAACAACATCAACATCATCAACATCAACAACATCAACATCATCAACATCAACAACATCAACATATCAACATCAACAACGACATCGACATCAACAACATCAACATCAACAACAACATCAACAACATCAACATCATCAACATCAACAACATCAACATCATCAACATCAACAACATCAACATATCAACATCAACAACGACATCATTAACAACATCATCAACAACAACAACAATAGGTGGGTCA
>NW_008703585.1:283760-291924 GCF_000326865.2 Helobdella robusta
GTTGTCAATTTAAAGTTAGCATGTCGGTACTTTTGTTCGTGCTTATTATTCGGTTCTGAAGTAGACCCATAAGAGCACGAAAGAGGCAAAAGTTAACCGAGTATGTGGAGAAACAAGACGTTTGAGTATGTATACCAGCTGAATGAATAACACACAACTGGAATTAAAATGTTCGAGATTTTTTATATTATATAATTGTTTTGTTGTTATTATCTTTTCATTTATATACAGCCATTAACAGTTCAACAAGAGCGTGGGTAAATTTGAAAAAGATATATATCTATAAATTGATATATATCTAAATCTAAATATATCTAGATATATCTATATAGATATATATGTATATACTTGTATATATATATATATATATATATATATATATATATATATATATATATATATATAAACTTTGCAGATAACAATATTTGAATTATTCACTCTGAACTCTTTCCTGGCATGGGCAAATCAATTTTATTTATTTTTATTGGAATTTAACAGATTTTATTTTGATCTTTTTGCAAATAATTGATTAATTAATTGAATATTAATAATTTTGTAAATTTTTTAGAATAAAATAACGAATATTCAATGTAGTTCATGTATTTTCTACTATAAGAAATCAACGTAATGAGAAATTTTCAACAGTTCGTCCGTCACGTTTCAACTCAATTTTTTTTATTTCATTTCAACCATTTTTGCCATTAAATGATCAAATACTTATTAATAATTATTAAAAATATATCAAAATATTTTATCAATTACTCTATAATATAATTACTACCATTGAATTTAAAATCATAAATATAATTTTTTTTTACACAATTATTGTTGTCGTTGTTTTTATACTTTTTACATGTACAATGCTGAAGTTGTTATTACACCAAAGGATAAATTTTATTCATGTATTTGTGCGTGTATGTGTGTATTTGTATGTGTCTGTGTCTGTATGTGTGTGTGATTGTGTGTGTGGTATTTTTTTTAACGCTCTGTTTTAAATATACCCAATGTTCGTGAATTTATTGCAGTGTATATATATATATACGTACATTTATTTATAAATATTTATACATTTGTCCTGAGATTAATAATACAAAAAATAATTATTATATGATAATAATTATGTTATTTTATTTGAGGGAAAAATTAATTCGCATATATATATATATATATATATATATATATATATATATATATATATATATATATATATAATATATATATATATATATATGTCCTGTATTTTTTGGCAGAAATAAAATATTGTTTTTCTGAATGAAAGAATTGTGTTGTCTTAAATTTATTGGATAATAATAAAAACAAAATCAATAAATTAATAAAAATAATGATGATGAAAAAGCAGCAACAACAACTATATCAAATAGGATATCAAAATTATTTGAAATATCACATTTCAAACATGAGTAAACCATCATTGAAATACACTTTCAGAATCTGATACACACACGTACCAGAACACACACACACACGCACACATACATACATACATACATAAATAATCATAATTACGGGGTCAATAGATCAAACTCAATAATTCCAACTGGAGATATATTTATTCGTTCCCTGCATGCATAAAACCTCAAACAAAATTTGTTCTAAACCGCTTCTTTTCAGCCGAAATCTACATGTTCTAAGAAAATTAGAATGAGTGAGAAAAGAGAGAGAGAGGAAAACCTCGAGATATGAACTTTGAAAATATTTTCAGTAGAACGGGATGAGAAAGAAGAGAGAAAACTAAAAAGAGAGTACACTGTTAAAGGAGTAGTATTAGTAGTAGCAGCAATAGTAGCAGCAGTAGTAGCAGCAGTAGTAGCAGCAGAAGCATTAGTAGTAGAAGTCGTAGCATCAACAGTAGTAGTAGTGGTGCTGGTTTATGTTCATTTCATCAAACTGTCACAATAATTAAATGATTTATTCAGAACCGGTTAATCTATGCACTACAATTTTATGTATAAATTTATAATTTTGAGTTTTAAAATATATAAATTTATATAATTAGGATATATATCTACAAATATATGTATATAAAAAAGATAAATACATGTATCTTGGTATATATTTATAATTTATACATGCTTTTGTTAATAATTATAAATATATATATATATGAAAGGCTTGAATAAGCTTGAATAAGAATAAATTCTTATTCTTAATTTGCTTGGAGATGAGAATAATGAACATTTTTAATTAATTTAATTGAAATTAATTAGTTAAAATAAATTAATTATGTTTTTAAATATATCTCAATCTTTATTAATATCGGTAAGAAATATTGGAAACATTTTACTACATATAAATATTGACGGAAACATGAAGAAAAATCTTAAAATAATAAGAAATAAATAGCAAAGGAGCGTTATTATGAGATAAAATGAGCCTAATAACTTTGGCTCATAAAGCTATTTAAGCTTCATTATCTTTTCTTTAATGACCCAACTACATTCTTTTATTTATCCGTTCTCTTCGTCACGAATTATATATTTATACTCGTTTATTAGTTAATTTTTACCATCTTTCAATCATGCATTCATTCATTTTTTGTTGAATGCAAATTGTTAAAAATTTATGCATTAAAATCTTTCTTTCAATCATTCATCCATCAATTTTATTCATTTGTTCATTCTTTTATTCATCCATTCACTCACTCATTTATTCACACATTCATTCTTTCATTTTTATTTTCGCGCTTTTCTTTAATTTCTTCTCCGTGAAAACACAGCAGTATATATTATTTGTTTGTTTGTTTGTGTGTTTGTATGTTTGTATGTTGGTTTGTTTGTTTGCACGTTAATGTATATTTATTACGGTCAATTTTGTTAGAATAAAATAAAGAAATATCTTAAAAATAGTTTACAAAAAGTTATTAGAGCAATAACAAGATAGAAAAGAAGCAGTTTTAAAAAAATTAATAAATAGTGATACAGACATAGCATATCATTCCCGATATGTCCAGATAATTATATATCCGTAAGTATCATTGCATTGTATCTAAAAACAAAAAAAATAACATAGAGAGATTGAGAAAGAAAAACAATACAAAGCAAACAAAAATAAACGAACAGAAAACGAATAAATGATAGAAAGAATGTGAAAGATGGAAGGAGAAAAATACGGGCAAAAAAGCTTTCTCCCATGGAAATGCGTTTTATATCCGCATACACAATCCCAGCTTTGCTTCCGTAATAATGGTTTTATGGCTATTTATAGCAGACGAGTATTTAGATTTTTAAAAACTGTCACGACATAATACAATATATCCGTATTATGACACCACAGCCACACGCACACTCCGCTTGTTTTCATTCGTCAATCTATCTTTTTTATTTTTTTTCATTCATTTTGTTACATCCATCCATCCATTCATCCATATTTCACCCATTTTATTCTTATTATTTTTTTTTTATCTGATCTTTATAGTAGTCTATATATTATTTTTAAATTTTCTATCTATTTATATGCATGCAAAAAAAATCATAATAACATTATTAGTATTATTTATTATTATTATTAAAAGTTATAATAAAAATATTTATACAACAAAATTCTGAAGAAAAATGTTTTGCATTATAATATAGAATGACACCAGACACACAGCTCGCTATTCATCATTTCATTATGTATGTTGAAATGGAAGGCCTCTGAATTGGTTATATGTATAACTTTTTAATATTTAAATAATTTTATTTTTATTCATATACTGTTTAATAAAAAATTATTTGCGTTATATTTTAATTAAATATTTAATTAATTTTTAATTAAATTTTTATTTGAATATTGAAATAACACATTTAAATCAGGATGGAGATAGAACAGTAAATTAAAATATTCATAACCAACATCTATGTGCACATACATATGCACAAAAACATAAATTTTTATTAAGGCACACCCAAACAAAGGCACACAGACAGACAAGCACACGTACACACACACACAGACGAACAAACACACACACACAGAGACGAACAAACACACACGCAGGCAGACAAAGATAGAAACATAAATTTATTACGAACACTTAACACTAAAAGGCCATTTGAAATGAATAAATAAAAAATTCCTCGAACGTGAAAATTGAATAACAGAACCGACGCTCAGACAACAAAAATTCATTTATTTTTAAACCAAATAAACCACAATCTCCATTCATTCATTCATTCTTTTGTTCGCTTTTTCGTTCGTTCTTACATTCAATTGATGTTCGGTGTTTATAGTTTCATACAGGGCAGCAAACAAAACCACAACAAAACATGTATACATAACTTCTATTTAGCCCTGTACAACACAAGACACACACACACACACGCACACACATGCATGCATAAAAAAAATGAACAGACAACGTATAACACATACATAACACATAGGGAAGGGACCTAGGCAGAATCTCGCAAGGCTAACATAATACTTATGAAAATTGTTACATATTATTATAACATATCGCGCTAGGGAGATATACTGGACACATATGTACACTTTTCTGTGTCTTCTATTATTTAGACTGAAACGCTCTTAACATGCAATTTGGCAATGAAAGAAATATCTTTATTAATTAAATAGTAGTTGTGTGCGTGCGTGTGTATGTGTATGTCTGTGTGTATGTCTGTGTACGTGTGCATGTGTCTGTCTGTTGTACTGCCTTGTATTGCGATAGTGGTTTGGAATTCTATGTTTGTTTGTTTTTTTGGTATCTTTTTGCTGGATTGCTTTCAAACATGGAAACATGTTGCACATACGTAGACATACCAGTGCTTACGTACAAACAAACAAACAATTTTTTACACAGACACACACACACCTACAAACGCTTCCAGACAATTCATTCCTTTCGCCACAGCGACACTCATCCATCTATCCGACTCCAAAAAACTTTTAAAACCTCTACAGAAGTCCCTTAATTCATTAATAAAACAGGATAACATATGAACTTGAAGCATGCATTTTTTCTGTTTTTTGCCTCAATTAGGGAATACAAAAGTTGGCAAAATTCAATAAAAATATGTGGATGAAGTTAAATGCAACAGAGATGCATGAAAGATATAAAATTTGTTGTCACGAAAACCTATCTACGACTGATATTCATGGCTTCAATTTAGCAAAAACCAGCCAAGAATAAACAGAAATTAAGAATAATATGACAAAAATGAACCAAAAACAGCAAAAAAGAAAAAGATAATACCAGAGAAAGAGATTTTCGTACTTTTTGTAGCTAAATAAGACTTAAGAATTCCGAGATTTTCTTGAAACTTTAAGAATGGAGATGAATATTCTACAGTTCCTTTCAACTGGAGAGATTGAGGAATTAAATATTCCATCTTATCTAATGCCTGCACGTTCAATTGCTAGGAAAAACTGAGATAAAAAAGAGAGAAAGAAAAACAGAGAGAGAGAGAGAAAGAAAGAACCAGAATAAGAAAATAAGTAGAGAGAGAGAGAGAAAGAGAGAGAGAGAGAGAAAGGAAAACAGAAAAAGAGTAAAAAAAGCAAAACAGAAAAAATGAAAAAATGGAAGTAGATATAAAAATGGAAAAAACAAAAAGAAAGAAAAAGAGAGAACAATGAAAAAATGAGAAGAGAAAAAGAGTGAGAGAGTGCGTGAGAGAGAGAGAGAGAGAGAGAGAGAAGGAATCTGGATGTATCACAAGCCTGTGTGAATGGTGTCTGAAAGGTGAAGTTTTTTTTATACTTCCGGATTAACTCTCCGGACATAAAAATTATTTGAAAAAAAGCAGGAGAGCAATATTTTACATTGAGTTTGGGAGAAGGAGAATGATACAACTGCAAGATCTAAACGCTTAATGCAATGTTTAAGTGGGGGGAATAACAGTTTTAATAAACTTTTAATCCGTCCACACACTGTTTTCTTCTTAAGCCAGAAATCTTAGAGCGTTTTAATCCACGACTCGATTACACTTGAAAGGATGAGAAATCAAATAATAGAAATAATAAAAAGTAAAAATAATAAGAATAATATTAATAAAAACTACAACCACAACGACCACAACCACCGAAATCACAGATCGACCAAATCCATCTTTTGAAATCGAAACCAAAGTAATAGTTATTAACAAAAAAACCCCACAAAAAATTATAATAATAATAAGAATAACACCAATAATAATAATTACAACAACAATAATAATAATACCAATAAAAATAATAATAATGAAAGTTCATATTTCTCATTAGCATACATCAGAGTGTCACCTACCTATATATACAATATCGTTACTGCTTTTAAACACGCACTGTGTGATCATTGACATCACTCAACGCATAAAGAATATCACAACATACACCTACTACTTATTATTATTAATTATTATTATTGTTATTATTATTATTATTGTTGTTGTTAATATTATTATTATTCTTAATTAATTATTTATTAGAATTAATGTTATTGAAGTAATAATTTGCTGATTTCGGGAGTTAAATTTCAATGTATAATTTCATAGAAAAAAAAGATTGCTTCAGCTAATAATAAAAAAAATTATAATATTTATTATAATTGTAATAATAATAAAACAATATAAATAATAATACTAGCAACGGTAATTATAATAGGAATACGAACATCCGAATTTGATTGACAAGTAAGTGGGAGGAGTCAGGATGAAATTTTTCAACCGAGCCAGAGCAGCTGTTGTATGTACGTAGCAACAAACACTGCGTAAAACATGGGAATGCCAAAGCTTTTTTTATTTTTCTGTTTTTTTTTGTTTGTTTGTATATTATACATGTCGGTTTGATACAAAAGGTTTTGAATTTGAGGTATTTGTTGTATGTCTAATTCATGACATTAACATTTTTGTTTGTTAAAAAACAATACGACTGACAAAAACTTTGTATGTTTTCATAATTGATACAGTTGCTGATACAAACATTGTATGTTTGGTTTTAGATACAATCGATTTGATACAAACACTCACATGCTTTACATGCCATTGATACAATCTTTGTTCACTTTCGAAACAGATACAAATGATATACACACTTTGTATTTTTTTTGATATACCTTCGATTGGTGCAAACAGCTGTCTCTTTAAAAAGAGATACAATTGATACTGTTTTTTGTATTTTGTATTCAAGTTTTGAATAGTGATAACATTGAAACGGCTAATACAAACTATTGCATAAATTCGACAGTGATTCAGTTGACAAAAAGTTTTGTATATTTCGGTAATACAAAGAGTTCATACAAAGTTTTGGATATGTTTTGAAACACGATACAAACATAAGTATATGTTTTGAAATAAACTGAAACATGATTTATGATGTGTCTATTGTTAATAGATAATAAAAGTTCGACATATGTTTTCGGTATTGCTTGTATGTGTTTGTGTGTGCATATGTATGTGTATGTTTGTACGTGTGTGTGTGAGTGTGTGGTGTGTGAGTGTGTTTGATTTAAACATTCTTGTTGTTCTTCCATGTGAATGTTTTATTGCTCGTTGTTGAAAACTTCAAGTTCAAAGCGATGTGTATGTTTGTATCTATGTATGTTTGTATGTTTGTTTGTATGTATGTCTGTTTGTATGTATGTTTGTATGCATGTTTGTTTAGTTGTAAGTTTGTGTGCATAATTGTATGTGTTTTGTTTATTTGTGTTGTTTATTTGCATGTAGTCACTGCTTTTGAACTTATGGTATGCAGTTGAACTGGTTATAAGCTTGTTTAAAGGTTGTTGTTCTTGGTGTATTGCATTTCTATTTTGTTTATGATCATCATTGCTATCATCATACTAAATCATCATTATCATCATCAGCATAATCATCATCAACACTGTCCATCATCATTCTCATTCCCCTTATCACAAAACTCTCTGAAAACAAATCATCGTTATCGACCGAAAAGTATCGATCGATATATCGGTTCGCTATATATCGGTATAATAGGTGGGTACGTATGAATGAATGTATGTACGTATGAATGAATGTATGTATGTATGTGTGTATGTATGAATGTATGTGTGTATGTATGTATGTATGTATGTATGTATGTATGTATGTATGTATGTATGTATGTATGTATATGTGTGTGTATGTATGTATGTATGTGTGTGTGTATGTATGTATGTATGTGTGTGTGTATGTATGTATTTATGTGTGTGTGTATGTATGTATGTATGTGTGTGTTTGTGTAT
>NW_008703585.1:293097-298097 GCF_000326865.2 Helobdella robusta
TTGTGTGTGTTTGTTTTTGTTTGTGTGTGGTTAGATAAGATCATGGCTTAATACATCGGTGGGTACTCGATTGGATGGCGGGTGGTTTTCGTATAGGTGTAACAATTCATAAAAATTATGAGTGCATTCATTCATTCATTCATTCATTCATTCATTCATTCATTCATTCATTCATTCATTCATTCATTCATTCATTCATTCATTCATTCATTCATTCATTCATTCATTCATTCATTCATTCATTCATTCATTCATTCATTCATTCATTCATTCATTCATTCATTCATTCATTCATTCATTCATTCATTCATTCATTCATTCATTCATTCATTCATTCATTCATTCATTCATTCATTCATTCATTCATTCACTCACTCACTCACTCACTCACTCATTCATTCATTCATTCATTCATTCATTCATTCATTCATTCATTCATTCATTCATTCATTCATTCATTCATTCATTCATTCATTCATTCATTCATTCATTCATTCATTCATTCATTCATTCATTCATTCACTCACTCACTCACTCATTCATCCATCCATCCATCCATTCATCCATTCATTCATTCATTCATTCATATATTTGGTTTTCTTAGTGCACGTTTTTGTTTTATTGTAAACTCTGGCGAGCCATTTTTAAAACTTCCTCACATTGAGAAGTTTGAAACAACTCAGTCAAAAAAAATTTCTACGAAAAATACGGATTCAATTAAAATAATAATAATAATTTTTAATTAAAGTTAAAAATATTATTAACAAGAAAAATAACAAGCCAGTCACGACCATTACATATTACTAAAATAGTGATTATTTTCAAAAACTGATGAAATGAGTACGTGTTATATACTAATCCTTTAAAACTTATTTATAGTAGACAAATTGTATATATGTACATTATATTATTTTAAACACACATATTAATATATATTATATTTATTTATTTATATTCAACAAATAAATCACTCTCATGAAAATTAAAGCAAGGGAAGCTGAAAAGACAAACTTTTAATTGATTAACGCCAACAATTTGGTAGAATTCATTCAATTAATATACAAATAAATTAATGAATAATTAAATAAAAAGTAAATATATTAATATGTAATGAAATTAATCAAAATTAACAGACATAAAATGAATTTCATATTATGGATCCACAAAAAGTAAGGCCACTAGTTTAAACCTAGCAGTGAGTTATAACAAGTCGAAAAATCTTAGCATAAAAATATTTTCAAAATTAAAATGGTGAAAATAAGAACCAAAAAAATTCGGATAAAGAATAATAATAATAAAATGAAAATACACACGAAAAAACACAATATAGTAAAATAAATCCAATTAAACGCATGTCTTTTGCTAGAAGTTTTGTTGTTGTCGTTGATGTTGTTGTTGTTGTTGATGATGTTGTTGTTGATGATGTTGTTGTTGTGTTGCTATTTGTGTTGTTGCAGTAGCTTGTAAAGAAGAATAAAAAGAAGAGGTTCCAATTTTTCTTAATTATTGAAATACTAAAATTGTAATAAAATTAGGAAAAATTTACAATCTTTAGAAATTTTTTTTATAAAATATGTAAAATAAATATTATTAACAACGATATAAATTTCAATGTGTATATTAGTCAATAAACAATAAATTAAACTAAAAAAACAAACGAATATATAGAGGAAAAAAACAAAAGAATTCTACTAAAACATAAACACATATACATTTCACCAGCAGTTAATTAACACTAGCTAGGTAGGTAGGTAGGTAGGTATGTGGGAAAAAATATACTGACTGTTGAAACGAGATCTGTTTACCGAAACGAAACGGGACGGAACCGGTGTGAATTACACGAAAAACCATCTGTATATACGTAAACAATACCAAAATTTAAAATACAATACGCACGCCTATTACCTGAATGCTACTGCAACAACTACAACAACAACAGCAACAACAACAGCCACAACAACAGAAGCAACAACAACAGCAACTACAACAAAATAGAATGTTAAATTTAATTAATAAATTAACAAATCTAGCAAAATTATTTACAAATGAATAAACATTCATTCAACATTAAACAAGCAACATTAATCATAAAATACCACAACGAAAAACATATAAAATACTAAAAAAATACCAAAACTAGCAATATACAGAACGTTCCATACCCAAATACACAAAATTGCGAAGATTAATTATTAAAAAAAGACCTCAGTTACATAAAAATGTGCAGTGTTAATACAATAGCAAAATAAATTTATATACGTAAAATTCGAATTAACAAAAATATTCCAAAATACTTCAAAATTTCAGAAAGTTGTAGTAGAGAAGTCTTCTAAAAGATAAATATATTGATTTAATTATCACACAATACAAATTATAACTACCAGAATTCTCAATCTCCCATGTATACAAACTACAAACACACAGGATCTATAATAATTTTTAAAATAATTTTCATAAGAAATTTGTTCCAGCACAACAAAACAGCAATAATATTAATGAGAAGAATTATAAATAATAATAATAAAATAACCAGACAAACAAATAAACAATGAAAATTAAATATTAACAAAAATAATAATAATAAAATAATAATATAATAATTATTATTATTTTTGCTATGCCAAGAAAAATTTCTAAAGAAATCTAGCCATAAATCAAACGCGTAAGAGCAGAGCAATTCTAATTTCATGGAAGGAGCATGCATGTATTATTAACTGGAACATACAAATACATAAAAATACATAAAAATACATAAAAATGACGCCAGATTTGGGTAGTTTGTATGTTTGTGTGTATCCGTATGTATATGTTCATGTGTATGTGTATGTGTGTGTGTTTCTGTGTGTGTATTCGTATGTGTTATTTTATTTTTCGAAAGAAAAATGAACTCATTCATATTCATGAATTTGAAAGCGCAATGGGGATGAAGAGGTTGTTTTTGTATGTTTTACGTTTGTGTGAGTCAATAATTGAAAAAAGGCGTTTATGTATGTGTGTTTGTATGTGTGTGTGTGTGTGTGTGTGTGTACGTACGTGCTTGTATGTGTGTGTATTTCGTATGTGCATGTATGTTTTCTAAGCTTGCTCGTACTAAACATAATTTATGTTCATGTTCAACATGTTAATAATGTACTTTGATGTTCGGTTATATTTTTTTTTGTTATTCTTTTTTTATAATATCATTTAATTTTAAATAATTTTAAACAATTTCAAATAAAATATACTGATAATAATAATATATTATTCCCAGCAATAGTAATTGTTTTAATTTTTCACATAAAAATACAGAAAAAAATAATAAAAATGTAAAAAATATCACAAATATTATTCACACATGTATATACATTTACACATATATGTATTCAAAAGACACACACACACACACACACACACAACCACACATTCTAGATGGGTTTTCGAAAACTTCTACATTAGAGCAAAAGAATACATAGAATTGATCGGTCTAATCTCATTTCTACCATGTGCATAAATTTTATTTTCTGCATTTTCATGTTATATCACTATTATAAAAATATTTCTTCATGCTTATTCATTTAATTTATTTTTATTTACATTTTTATATATTCAAAGATAACTTCACTTTAAAAAATTTTCTCCGTATGTGCAAATGTTTTCAAACTTTTGTAAATTTTGATACAATTATTAAACATGTTTGTATATTAGATACGAAACTGTATTTGTATATATTCAAGTGTGTGTGTGCATATACAAAGTTTGTATACTCTAATACAATTTATCTGTAAGTATTAATAATTGTATATTGGCCTAAAAAATTTGTTTGTTTATATGCAAATTGTATGTATATATTAGGAGTTTAGGATACCCTAGAGTTGTAAACTTTGTACAATGGAACTGCACTCACGAGAATTTTGTAGAATACTTCAATCAATAATTTTGCCGGCAATAAAATTGTATTTTTTTGTATATTTGTATTGTATTTTGGTTTGTGTTGTGTTTTTTGTATTTTGTTGTATTCCTTATGGGGTTTATTTTTTGCAAGGACTTAATCTTTCAACGGAATTTACAGCCGTATCGATTTCTGCTACAAATTTATTTATGAAATTTTCGTATCCGAAGAAAATTCAAAATTAAAAAAATTATAAAGTTCATTAAGATTTGTTTCTATTAAACAAATAATATATTGATATAAAAAAAATAAAAAAACAATTAAAAGTAATAAAAAATATCCAATTTTTCTAAATTATTAGAGATTCAGTCATTCTTTTCACTCTCATTCTTCCCATTCCATATTTTTCATTCGTTTCTCTACTAATCATGTTTATGCATGTGTTAATAATCGTAGTCTGTATTATTCTTCTATTTCTGTTTTTCTCTCTTTCTCTCCCTCTCCCTCTCTCTCTCTCTCTCTCTCTCTCTCTCTCTCTCTCTCTAAACTTTTCTCTACATCCATCCCCTTTCTCCATCTACTCACAATCTCTAGCGACATAAAGCTCGGAAATGACTTGAATAAAGAAAACTCGACATCAATATTCATTTGCTTTTAAATGAAATTTTAATGAGCACTCCCTCTGAAAGAGAAAAAGAGAGGGAGAGAGAGAGAGAGAGTGAGAGAAAGAGAGAGAGAGAGAGAGAGAAAGAGAGAGAGAGAGAAACACAATTTTTTGGGATGAAAGTGTCCATTTTACTACAGCTAGCTACCTCTTTCTTAGTTTTATATTACAAAGTAATATTTATAGATGTGCCTAAGTTGTTTTATTTATTATAAAAAAATGTTTTAAATGAATTCTGCCATCTTCTCTATATTTAAAATTAATTTTAAAATGATTTTGATAAAATATTAAATTGTAAACAACACAATAACACGCAAATATATTAATCAGATTAAAAATTGAATTACATCAAATACTTCAAATACTTTTATAACTTTAAAATCACTCAATCACATAGTAGCTCTTACAATAGAACAATTTCAAAGTGGCACATAACACAAGAGGTTTCCCCTTCCTTCAAAATATGTT
>NW_008703585.1:303097-308770 GCF_000326865.2 Helobdella robusta
ACACACACATACAAACATACATACATACAAACAAACAAACAAAGCAAACAAACAAACAAACATACATACATACATACAAACAAACAAACATACATACAGACAGACAGACAGACAAACATACAAACACGAATTTTATTACAGTTTTTTTGCAATTTCATTACTTGAGATGTTACTCAAACGAACGCATAGATGCCCACATACAGAATACTTTCTGTACGTACAAAACACACTCGTCTGTCTTTTTGTATTGAGGTACTCTATTGTATTCGCTTTGTATTTCGGTATTTTTTTTATTCACTCATACGTAAAATTCTCAGAAGTTAAAACAATACTATGAGTTTTAACTAATTCTATCTATACAAAATTTGAATGCTATAAGATTCGGCTTTGCATGGTTTTTTAAAATTTTATCATTCAGCTTTGTATCATTCTAAGAACGCATATCAAACATACATAGCCGCAGATTTGTGTACATTTATTTGTATTTTGACGTGTAACATTGTATATAGATATGTATACTTTTATATAAATGGTTATATACTCGCGTGTTTGGTTGTATGTTGGTGTATAGGTATGTATATGTGTACATAGATGGGTAAATACTTGTGTATTGGTGTGTATTGGTGTGTGTATGCATGTGTATTGGTGTGTATTGGTGTGTGTATGCGTGTGTATTGGTGTGTGTATGCGTGTGTATGCTTGTATGTAGGTGCGTGTATTTTTTTCAAAAACAAGTCACGTAGCGAGAAAGATTTAGAATGTTAGTGGAAAACCCGTGATTAGTAAGGATGTAGTGAGTGTGTCGCTGTGTATATGTGGATGTGTTTGTTTGTATGGGTCTGTGTTTGTATGTGTGTGTGTGTGTGTGTGTGTGTGTGTGTGTGTGTGTGTGTGTGTGTGTATAATGAGTTTGTTTGTTTGGGTCTGTGTTTGTATGTGTGTGTATGTGTGTGTGTAATGAGTTTGTGTTTGTTTGTTTGTGTGTGAGTGTAAGCGTGTGTTTGTGTGTTTGTACCGGTAGTAGTTGTAGAAGCTTTGAAGAATTATTCTTTTTCTCAGGAGATTTTGTTGTAAATAAAATGGTGGAGGTGGTGGTGATGGTGGTCGTGATGGTGGTCGTGATGACGATGACGACGACGTTGATGATGATGATGAAGAAGAAGAAGATGTAGAAGAAGAAGAAAAAGAACATGATGAAAAGGAGGAAGATGATGATAAAAAGAATGATGACCATTATCGTAATCGTCAACATCTTACTTATCATCAACACTATCGTCAACAAAAACATCATCATCAACATCATCAACATCTTCTTCGTCTTCTTTTTTCTCTTCTATTTCTTCATTTCACGTAAATCATAGTACACAGGTCAATTAAATAAAGATAAATCGGTTAGTCGGCGTTAAGAGGTGTTTGAAAAAAAGGTTTTTTTTCTTTAATTTGCCACATGAAAACTCAAAAAAAAACTCTTTCCTGCTAACTTTTAAAATACTAAAATAAAAAACAAAAACGAACCAAACGAACGAACGAATGAACAAGCGAACGAACAAACAAGCAAACAAAGCGAACTTACGAGAAACTAGTATGAAACTAAACAAGACACAAAAAATGAACATATGGCCTGCTAGAAAGAGCATTCAAGATGCTGTTTAACATCATGCTATGCGCATATAAAAAGTTAAAAATTAACTCTGGAAAAAGAATTTATTTGTTTTTTAGAAACCAAAAAAAACTAGACTAAAGAGAAACTTGTTTTTCTTACTACTTCCATTGTGATAGATGAAATTAAAAACGAACTAAATAACAAAAATGTTTATTTTCTTGTGAATTTTCTTGCGATTTTAGCATAGAACGATGAATATGTGTAGTATCTTAATTCAATTGATAACTCTTCACCAAACAAACACGTACAAACAGTAAGCAATAGCATCTAGTACCTTTCCATACAAACCAATGGACCAAAAATATGCTTACATATACCCAACAACAACAACAAAAACCAAAAACACTAAAATCAAAACCAGAATACCAGAAAAAATAAATGATGTAGCGCTGCTTTTTTCAGACGCGAACAAATTGCTATACACAACAAACCGCCAGAGGGAAAGCAATGATTTATCGCAAATAAATATACCAAGCCGAAGCAGAGAAAGTACAACGAAAAGCAACAAAAAATACCCCAAAATACGAAGAACCTCACTGCTGGTGCAACAACATGCAAATGAAATATTGACAAAAACGCTGCATCCATAGCTGAAACCGACTTTCGGAAAGTAATTATCAACCATTTTCAAATAAGTTTTCCAAAAACATGTAAATCTTTTCTGAAATAATCGAAATAATAAAGCAATCGAAAACACAGAACCCAACATAAGGTACAACAAAAACAACAACAACAAACAACAACAAACACATCTAACAAACAACACAACAGAAATAAATTCATCCCAAAACAAATTTTTCAGTATTTTCTTGCATTTTTTTGCCTATTTTGCTTCCTATGTATGCTTCAGTTTCGGTTGTAGATTAGCGGACAACTGATAGGTTTATGCTCTCAGATGGGGTATGTGCATTGATTCTATGAATTGCGTTAAGCCACTTTTTTGTATGTTTGTATCGATTGTATTTTGTGTATTTCTGTATTTTGTATGTTGGTATCGATTGTATTTTGTGTATCTCTGTATTTTGTATGTTGGTATCAATTGTATTTTGTTTATTTCTCTATTTTGTATGTCCGTTCTCTGAGTCTATCGTGTATTTTTGTATTTTGTATGTTTGTATCGATGGTGCTTTGTATGATTGTGTAATCTGTATTGATTGTTTTTGTATTTAGAAAAATTGTTGTAGGTTGGATTGCATGTGTTGGTTCAGTTGTCAGCTTGGTTTGAGTAATTCTGAAACATTTCATTTTTCGAAAAAAAATTTAATGAATACAAATGAATGTGTAACATACAGAGAGACGAAAAACACAAAACAAAACAAAACCGCCACCATCATTTCAGCATCAGAAACAAAACCAAACAAAAACAAAAAAGGGAAAAAAACACAAAAAACAACACAAAAATCGATCAACATCCATCCGCGTATTTTGTCTGCACGCCCGACCAACTGCGTCTATACGCACACGCCCAGCCAGAGAACAAAATACGAAAGAGAGAGGGAGAGAGAAAGAGAAAGAGAAAGAGAAAAAAGAGAGAGAGAGAGAAAGAGAGAGAAAGAGAAAGGCAGCAGAATCCGAAAAAAAATCAGTGTAAGAAAGTAAGAAAAAGACTGAGTGAGACACGGAAAGAGAGAAACCGATAAAAAGAGAGAGAAACTGAAAGAAACCGAAGAGAGAGAAAGAGAAGAACAGAAAAAAAATGAATGAGAGAAAGAGAGAGGAAGAGAGAGAGGGAAAGTTAGAAAAAAAGCGTGATAGAAAAAATTTAGAGGTTTGTTAAATTTTAGGCTCTGCGTTGCATCTATAGACTTTTTTCAAGCACATATTCTATAAAAATACTTTCCAGTTTCACCGTTCTTTAGTGGACTATGTTTTAATTTCTGAACATTTCCATCAAATGATTATTCACCAGCAACCATTCATTTCTTGCTTCATTTCGCATTTTTCTCATTTTCTGCCTTGCTCTCTATATTCGTCTTTTTCATTCTGTTTTCACGATTTATTCATTAGTATTTAGGCTTTCCTTTTTCATTTTTTTCTAGATTTGTCTTTTCCGCTTTTACACACATTTGCTTTCTTTCTCTCTCTCTCTCTCTCTCGCACATTATTTTTGCAGACGCCAGCACAAATAAGCGGGAAAGCATTAGCAGAATGAGTAATTGATAGTCTAAAGCTCATTACTTTGCGCCACGAAGGCTTGTAAAAAAGCATCACCACTGATAATGATGTAAAGTCTGGCGTGTGTGTGTTCGTATGTGTGTGTGTGTTTGTATGTGTGTGTAGTGTGGACGTGTGTTTGTTTGTATGGGTGTGCATGTTTGTCTGTGCATGGTATGTGTGTGTTTCTGTTTAAAGTTGTTGTGTCCTCTGTGTTTGTTTGTTAAAACATCCATACATACGTGTATACAATGATATGAACATACATATATACAAATAAACAAACAAACATACAAAAAACGAAGTTATACAAACATGCGCACAAACATACAAACTGTCCGGCCATCACGAAGACACGTATTGTGCATGTCGTAAAACCATCATTATCTATGTATGTATTTGGTATGTTAATTAATTTGAGAACCGCAGAAAAAAAAATTGAATTTTCTGTTTGGTTGTTTCTTCAAAAAAATAATCTATTATTTTTTTCGAAACCTCAAAAGATATATAAGTTATACAATTTTCACAGTAAATAACACAAAACTAATTGAAGATAGGGTACTAAATTAGTTTAAAAAGCTAACAAAGAGAAGAAAATACACCAAAAGTATAAGAAAATAATCAAGAAAGTACAACAAAATTCACGTAATTCAAATGAAAAAGTGGTATCAATACATAAGCGAGGCAGAAGCTGGAGCACATAATGTAAACGCGGAGATACTTTATATGTATGTTTGTATATATGTATGTTTGTATGTGTGTGTGTTTGTATGTATGTATGTATGTATGAATGTATGAATGTATGGGTGTATGTGTGTATATGTATGTTTGTTTGTTTGTATCTCGATAATTTATGTTGTTTCATTAACTTTTAGAGAGCATAAAGTCATCAACTCTGTCTAAACCAAAGTTAATTGAAGTCAATTGATAACATATTGGCACGAGAAAAAACTGTTGTAGTTATAGTAGCAGCCGCAAAAGTAGTAGTAGTACAAGTAGTAGTAGTAGTGGTAGTAGTAGTAGTAATGGCAGTAGTAGGTAGTAGTAGTAGTAGTAATGGCAGTAGTAGTAGTAGTAGTAGTAGTGGTTGTAGTAGTAGTCGTAGTAGTAGTGGTTGTAGTAATAGTAGTAGTAGTAGTAGCATCTCATTACAGAAGCGACTTATTTATAGCCCTGCAACTGACATTTCATATTTATTTGGTTGCAACACCTCTAACCTCAAAAAAATTACCAACTATCTCTTCTGCTTTCTCTAATTATTTTCATATTATTATTATCTTCATAATTACATTAATAATAATAATTAAAATATTTATAATTATTATTGTTGTTGTTGTTGGTTATGATTAACGTTACTATTTAAATTTTTCAAATTTTTATTAATTCTATAGCTCATCAATTTGAGATTTTTTCAAAATAGCGATATAAACAACAATAATAATAATAAATATCATTATGATAATAATAATAATAAATAATAATATAAATAATAATAGTAATAATGATAATTAAAATAACCCAAGGACTAATATATATATATATATATATATATATATATATATATATATATATATATATATATATATATATATATATATATGTGAAAGTCATTTTTATGAAAATAATAACTTAAAAATAATAAACTTACAATAATAACCATGTTATTAAATTAATAATAACAATAAAGAATGTTTTAACAAATCAACAAATCTTCAAAAATAGTAATAATAATAGATATTTTTATTATTTTTATTATTCTTAAAAAACATTCCGCCTTACTTAGCATCGTGACATCTGTAGTTTCAAATAAAACTTTGCAAATAATAGTATGTAGATGCGATTGACTCACACACACA
>NW_008703585.1:309419-314926 GCF_000326865.2 Helobdella robusta
GTTGATAAATACAATTATGCGAATGTATGTTTATACAGACATGCATACATTCATACATAGATTAATACAAACAAACAAGCACACAAAAATAAAACAAATAACACACATACGTACAAACGCCTACACACATTCAAAGAGATACAGACAAACAAACAAGCAAAATACAAACGTAAAAACACACATACACTCAAACTTCAAAAACAACATACACACAACAAAATATACAAACACACGTACATACAAACTTCAACAAACACATACAAACACACATACAAATGATTTGAATTATTATCTTAACGTTGGAGTAGATAATTGCAATCGCTATAAACAACATTGCCTGATAAACCAGACAGCATACGTACATAATTTATATTATCTGTAGAAAAAAAATAACAAACATACAGACGCATACATACATATAAAGAAACATACATTTGAACATACATACAGATAAACAAACACACCAACATACATACAAACAAGCGTACACATAAACAAACAAATATGTATAAAAATAAACACACCAACAAGCTTACATATAAACATACAACAAACATACATACAAACAAATATATACCAATAAACATCCACCAAACATTATTAAGGAAAAAACAATTTTGTACATACAAAAAATTATACGAAAAAATGAAAAACTATTCATTTGATACAAAAAATTTACATTCCATTTAATACAATTAAACAAAAACAAACACACATACAGAGTAATAAACCAATCCGTATTATATACAAAACTTAACATGACGTATGAATGGATTCACGTTTAAGTGCTGCCTAAGACTTTAGATAATAATCTTCTATAATTTATATTGTAGCTATTTCAATTTTTTTTTATTCATTCATTCATTCACTCATACATTCACTCTTTCTTTCTTTCTCTCTCTCTCTCTCTCTCTTAATCTCTCTCTCTATCTTACTCTTACTATAAAGAAATAGTAGCAATAGACACATACAAACACACATAGGATCATTCAATTAAGCGGAGAAAGATCATTTAGGAAGACTAATAAATTTAAATCAACGTAAATTGAAAGAGTAAAGAGAGAAGGAGAGAGAGAGAAAGAGAGAGAAAGAGAGAGAGTGGAAAAAAAAGAAAAAAATTTGTAAAAAGGAAGAATAAATCTCGATCAATTTGTTATCGAAAGATTTATAATATCCTCGCGTTAAGACTTAAAACTTGTGTTTGCTGTACTCTCATTCATTCTGTCATTCATTCATTCTGTCATTCATTCATTCTGCCATTCTTTTGTTGTATAAATCATTAAAGATATGTTTTAATTTCAATTTAACACGCAATAATAAAAATATAAAATAACAATTAAAAGAATAATAATAAAAAATAATAATTAATAATAATAATAATTACAGTATAACTTTTGAAGTAACAGTAACAAAAATAATATTATTATTGATAGTTTATAGTTAATTAGTATAATTTTTGGTTTCATTTTAAACCACCACTGATTGTATTACAATACAAAAAATATACGTTCTCTCTCTCTTTTTCTCTCTCTCTTTTTTTCTTTCTCTTTTCATCTATATCTCATTTTGAAATAAATATCTTTGTAAATTAAAATCGGTCGAAAAATGATTTATCAGGAGTTTTGGCTTGAGCTGGTTGCTTCAAATTTCACTAGAATAAATTTAAATTGAAATAAAATATTAACAAATAACAATAATAAAAATAATAATATTATTAATAATATTAACAAGATTAATAATAATAAAAATTTTATTAAAAATAATAACAATAATATTGTTAAAAAAAAATTATAGCCTATATCGAATTACGGAGAATGCATTATAAATCAAGATGTACACACGCATGCATTTGTGAATTGATGGGAGATGCATTAATAAGGCATTCTGCATTTGCTGTGAATTATGAATTGTGAATTTTTTTGTTCTATGAACTATTTTTTGCATAGTTAATGCAGAATTTTATAAACCAATATTATACATCAAAATTATAAAAAAAATTATACACAATTTTATTTTTAGAAAATATGAATATGAACTTTATTATTTTTATTTGTGACCAAAATAATTATTTCTTTATATTAATTTAGAATTATGAAAGAATATTTATAGCAAAATTCATCCCATAGTATTAAAATCGTGATGTATCGGGGTAGATGGTTAAGCTTCTATTATGTCTTAGATCAATATACTGTTTCCTGTATAAATTGACTGAGGGTTTTTTATTTGTATTTATTTTGTTTTTATTTATTTTTATTTATTTATTTAGTATGATTTAGCTTTAAACTTTTTACCTTCAAGTGTTTTTTATACAGAACGAAAAATACTGTATTTAAAAATATGTATTTGTATAAATATCAACAATGATTTATGCATGCATACAAAAAATTTTACATCCACACCAACACACATATAACAACACACACACAAACAGATACACACAGACACACACACAGATACACACAAATAAGCAAACATACATTCACACATCAGTACAGCATCAGTATGAAGTACCATAAATCATGCACATCTGAACAATTGCAAATTTCTAATTCTATCTACTCTCTCTTTCTCTCTCTCTTCTCTCTCTTTCTCTCACTCTTCCATTTTTTTCTTTGTTTTATTCTTTCTCTCTATCTTTTTCTCTTTCATTTTTCAACTTATGCTAGAATCATACGAGGTGTTTAAAAATTTGGCAAGTATAAATCATAAATTCATTCATCTATTGACTCATTTATATATATTTATTTATTTATTTATATAATTAAATATTCATATTCTTGATTTTATTATTCAAAGAATACAAACACCAATTATTTTAATTTCAAATAATAAAATATCAAATAAGAGGAAATAAATTGAATGAATGTGAATCAAATTTAATATTACTCAAGAAAAAAACGAGTGAATGAACAAATGAATGAACCAATGAAGGAACGAACGACCGAATGAATGAATGAACGAACGAACGAATGAATGAAAGCTATCCAATGATTTACGAAACACGAAAAAACCTCTAAATTTTCTCAACGACCCTCACTTTCTTCTCATATTCTCTATCTCTTCTCACTCCCTCTCTCTTTTTTTCATTTTTTTCTACGCTTTCTCTTTCAATCATTCGTATTTTTTTCATTTTCGAACATTCTGTCTTTTTCAATTTTCTGGCTTTATCTTTCTCTCTATTTCTTTCCCTCTTTCTCTCTCTCTCTCTCTCTTTCTTTTTCTCTCTCTCTTTCTCTCTCACACACTCCTTTTCTACTCATTTGTCTATCTTCGCCCTCTCTTTTTCATCACGTTCTCTCTCTCTATAGCTCTTTTTAAAATATATGTGAGTGCTTCTCCGGTATGTTTATGTCTTAGCATTGCAATATCTGTGTTTATGTGTCGTCCGTTTGCTATGGTTTTTGTATGAACATACAAAAATACAACCAAATTTACACAGAAACAAACATGAACGCATACATACAGACATACAAATAAACATGAACACATACAAACACACATACAAACAGACAGACAGACGTATTATTCTCACATCTTCATGATATTATAGCTTTTTAGGAAGACCAAAAAAAATGCAATGATTTGTAGGTTGGAGAAAAAGCAAACTGGCATAAACCATTCTACTCATATTTACACACACCCAACCTTAAATCAGCGGCCGAAATAAACAATGGCAGAAACTACCACTACTACTACCACTACTACAACCACTACTACTACTATCACCACTACTACTACTGCTACTGCTGCAGCAACTACTACTACTACTACTACTCTTTTTACAATATTATTATACACAATATACTGAGTTAACAACCAAACACACATTCTCAAACACACATACTCACATATATAAACACGTGCATTCACACACCATACACACATATACTCACACGCACACGCACACAATCACACTCATACAAAAGCAAGACCAGAGAAGAGAGAAAGCCCAGCATCTCGTATAATTCATACGCCATTTCAACCGCTGAAGCAGAAGAAGGATGTGGAAAACCCCGAAAAACTAGGAAAACTAACAATACAAAAACGAAAAAAATTGAAAAAACACGATGAATGTAGAAAAACATGAGCGAGATGTTAATTTCGGTTAATGAAATAAAGAACAGAGAAATAACCAAAAATGAGTTATCGGATAAATATAATATCATCACCACCATCATCACCACCATCATCACCATCATCATCACCATAATCTCATTCATCATAATCATCGCCATACCCTTCGTCATCATCATCATCGTCGTCGTCATCATCATCGTCACTCAATTTTGTTTTGTTCCTTAGCGGTTCAGGTCAATAAATAGCAATATAACAGCTACTATGTGGGCTCTCCACAGATTAAGCAGGGCTACGAAGAAAAATGAAGGAGTGAATGAATGAAGGAATGTAGAAAGGAGAACGAAAAAAAAGAACAAAATAAAGAGAGTGTAATAGAGAGATTGAGAGAGAGAGAGAGATTGACGCATAGACAGAAAAAAAGAGAAGGATAGAGTGAAGAATGCATTTTTACTATGTGAGTTCTCTACAGATAAAGTTGTGTAGCAAAGAAAAAAATGAACGAACGAGAAGAAGAAGAAATAAAAAGTAGGAGAAAAGAAAGAAAGAAAGAAAGAAAAAAATAAAAGTGAATTGATAAAGAGAGAAAGAAAGAAAGAGAGACAGAATGAGAGTCAGAAAAATAGTGAAAACAATGAAAAAATTGAAAAAAAATTGAAAAAAATTACAAACATAAAATTGTTAAATATGAAGAATTGAAAAATTACCAACTGAAGCGCAAAGCATGTAGTATAAATATTTTGCTGGTATTTTGGGTTTGTGCATGTTTTCGTCGGGTATTTTTATATCAGCAGGTATGTGCGTATTTCAGCGAGTATAAATACACGTGGGTGTCATGCCTGAATATGTAATTATGACTTGCTTCGCGTCATAAACAAATTTGTATATGTTCTGTGTTTTGTTTATGTGTATGTTCTGTGTTTTGTTTATGTGTTTGTATGTTTGTTGGTTTGTTTGTTTGTTTGTATAGATGTTTGTTTGTATGTTTGTTTGTTTGTTTGCAAAATGTAAGTGCAAATTTACTCTAGGCGTTTGTTCATGTTTATAACAATTATTTTGCGTCCAAAAACATACTTTACAACTCGCTTTCTGTTTGTCTTTCGCTCTTTTCTTCTCTTCTGTTTATTTTCTCGGTCTCGCTTTTTCTCTATTTCTTTACCTCTTTATCTCTCTCTCTCTCTCTCTCTCTCTGTCTCTCTCTTTCTCTCTTTCTCTCTCTCTTTCTCTCTCTCGACCAAACGTTGTTTCGAAGTTGTGTGGGCAACAATGTTTTGCAGCTTATCGATTTATTGCTGTAATTGTACGTGTTGTTTTGTATATGACCAGCGGAAAGGGCAACGGATGAATGAATGAACGAATGAGTGAACAAATGAAAGAATAAACGAACGAACAAACAAAAAAATTAATTAATTAATTAATTAATTAATTAATTA
>NW_008703585.1:315543-324624 GCF_000326865.2 Helobdella robusta
TACTACTACTACTACTACGACCCCTACTACTACTACTACTACTACTACTACCACTACTACTACTACCACGACCACCATTACTACTACTACTACTACTACTACTACAACTACCACTACTACTATTACTACTACTACAACAACTACTACTACTACTACTAGAGTAATACCACAAACAAAAACCACATCATCATCTTCATCATCTTCATCGAAGACAACAAAAACATCAACACGAACTTCGTCACTTTTACCATCATCACGAACGTTACCATCATTCCTCTCATCGTCATCTCATTACCACCAACAGCATCATCATCATCATCATCATCATCATCATCGTCGTCATCATCATCGTCATCATCATCATCATCAGGAGAAGAAGAGACATCTAGAAAAAAAGAGAGAGTAGAGATAATGATGATGTATAGTGATGCAATCATATTTTTAATGTATGCATGTGTCCGTGATGAAAGGTAAAGCATACTATATATTTATAAAAGTAGTAGTAGTGGTAGTAGCGACAGTAGCAGCAGAAGTGAAAGTAGTAGTAGTAGTAGTAGTAGTAGTGGTGGTGGTAGTAGTATTAGAAGTAGTAGTAGTAGTGGTAGAAGTAGTAGTAGTAATAGTAGTAGTAGTAGTAGTAGTAGTAGCAGCGTCAACAGCTAGTGGTAAAAGTAATAGTAGTAGTAGTAGTGGTGGTAGTAGTAGTAGTGGTAGTAGTAGTAGTAGAAGTAGTAGGATGTTGTTGTTTATCGCCATTCTTTGCGATAAATATCAACAACTGAATGTTAACATGTGTGTTTGTATGTTTTAATATGGATGTATGTATGTATGTATGTTGTATGCATGTATGTATGTATGTATGTATGTATGTTGTATGCATGTATGTATGTATGTATGTTGTTTGCATGTATGTATGTATGTATGTATGTATGTATGTAATTTTTTTTATAGAAATTAATTTTATTTTTTTTTTAACTATGTGTAAGGTGGCTATACTTGATAGGTTACTTGTTAATTTTTATAGTCATCCAATCATCTTTTTTCCTTTGTTTTGGAGACAAATAAAATGTATCGTATCGTATCGTGTGTGTGTGTCTGTGTGAGTGTGTTTGTATGTGTGTGTGTGTGTCTGTGTGTGTATGCGTGCCAGTATAAATCAATGATTAATTAATATATGATGTAACAGTAATGCATTACCATGCTTATTTTTGGCTTCTTTCCTTTTTACATTCTTTTTCTTCAAGACTGTCTCACCTCATGTATATTTATTGGCTTTTTGGATGTATGCATGCATATGTGTGTGTGTGTGTGTATGCCTGTATGTATGTATGTATGTATGTATGTGTGTGTGTGTATGTGTGTGTGTATGTGTGTGTGTGTGTGTGTGTGTGTGTGTGTGTGTGTGTGTGTGTGTGTGTGTGTGTACGTACGTATGTATGTATCTATGCGTGTGTTTTTTTTTGTGTTCTCTGCTCGCTATCGATTTTGTTTCAATCGATAAGTTTATTATTTTTGGTTAATTTTCGTATATAAACAAATACTGCAACAACGAACACGATTGAGTGGGTGTGTTTGAGTGTATGCGTGTGTATGTGTGTGATAGCTTTTGATACGCAGGTATATTTAGAGTTTCTGCACGCAGAAAAGTGTAAATCACATCGGGTATTGTATTGGGTATACTTCTTCGAGCTGTATGGAAGTCATTTCAAGAGTTTATACGTTCTAGTATTATACATTTGGCGAATTCCAAAACCTCAAATTTTTTTTTGAAAATAAGGTTACAAACATGGTGTTACAGACGGAGAAGAAGATGACAGCTGCAAAGAAGAAGAAAGATAGTCACGATGATGATGTCGATGATGATAAAGATGATGATGAAGACGACGACGATGAAGATAAGACAAACAAAACTGTTGATAACACCAATGATGAGGAAACATTATTGTACATGGGAGAGATAAAATTGATGGAGATAATATCACATTTATGCCGTCGAACACACGCCATGAAGATAAACACACACATACACACACCCATACACACACACACCACACACACACACTAATTCACTCACACACACACACACACACACACACACACACACACACACACAACGAAATGCAAATCCATATACACCACTCACACACCTACAGGTCGATAAACACACCAGTAAACACACCAAATTCATACACACCAAGACATACACAGAGACCATCGTATAGTCTTGTTATGTAATGCATAGGTTAATTTATACCTTGGAATGTTTCTGCTCTGATATTGGTCTATAAATATTGCTCCACCTCCCTCCAGATAGCTAAATCATGTTTTATAACAAAGTAGGTTTTTTTTTGTTGCTACTGTAGTTGTTGTTCGTTTGTTTGTTTGTCTCTGTGGGTCTGTGTGTGTGTGTGTTAGTGTGTTTGTGTTTCTGTGTGTGTCTGCTGTTGTTGTTGCTGCAACATGGTTCAAATAAAAATTTGTCCATATCAATTTTGATTAAACGTCAAATTAATTAATTAATTAATTCATCCATTCATCCATTCATTCATTCATTCATCTAGTTGTTATTATTTTTCTTCATTCGTTCTCTCCATCATTTACTTCTTTCATTTATTACCATCCTTTCTTCCGGCCGTTAATTTATTCATTGAATCTTTCTACTTTTTTACTTTGCCTTTGTTTTATTTTTTTAATCTGATTTTATTCATCCTCTCGACCGTTCATTCATTCATTCATTCATTCATTCATTCATTCATTCGTTCGTTCGTTCGTTCGTTCGTTCGTTCGTTTGTTTGTTTGTTCGTTCGTTCGTTCATTCATTCATATGTTCAATCATTCATTCGTTCATTCATTCATTCTTTCAAGCCAGCGTGATCTCCCGCCAATATTTATGGCGCGATTAATTCACACAAACACAAACAACGAGTCAACCCAAGCAATCCTTTTCATTCATCCACACGAAACTTCGATCATCCATTCATTTATTCATTCATGCATTCATTCATTAATTCATTCACCCACTACTTTTTTTATTTATTCATTCAATCAAGCATTCGTTCAATCGTTCATTAATTCGTTTAATTTTAACATTTAACTGATTTTTAACTCCATAACATCACATCACCTACAACATCACAATCACCATCATCATCATGACCATCAAATTCATCATCATCATCACCAAATCCAATATCATCATCATCATCAACACCATCGTCGGCATCGTTATCAGCATCACCACTGGAGCAAGAACATGATGATGTAGAACTGGCTTCTTCTTACTCTTTTTCTTCTTGAATAACCTGCCAACTATGTAGTAGCTTTGTATACGTCAGGGAATACATACAAACATACACACACACATACAAACATACACACGCATACATACATACATACATACATACATACATACATACATACATACATACATACATACATACATACATACATACATACATACATACATACATACATACATACATACATATATACATACATACATACATACATATTTTTGCATGGACCCTTGCGATTAATAATTCTTCCTCCTAATTCAAATAGCATCATATATACATTCTCGCACACACTACATATAGTTTTTTACGATGCTTTTGTTGATGTTGTTGTTGATGTTGTTGATGTTGATGTTGCTGTTGTTGTTGCTGTTGTTGTTGCTGTTGTTGTTGATACTGATGTTGATGCTGTTGTTGTTGTTGATGGTAATAACAATAAAGAAGTTGAAACAAGTAGATGATGGTGACCTTTATTTTGATTCATATATATGAGTAGGCGGGCTTAACACTGGTTCTATATTTTTTATTAAACTTGATCACAAAATAAGATTCTTCAAAATTTATTTTATTCATTCATTCAATTATTTGCACTCCTAACATCATTTTCTTCAGCAGTTTATTTTATGAAGTAATTCTTGCAAATCAGCGTAATCATTGCTGTATCATATAATGAATTATGTAATCAAAATATTAATAAATATCAATATATACACACATAGTCACTAGCCACACACTACACTACACATACACTCACACACACTACACTACACATACACTCACTCACATACACACACACACACATACACACACACACACACATATATATATATATATATATATATATATATCAGAATCTACATCAAAACTCACAAAAATAACAGCCCCCTTTCGACCTATCATCAGCCAAATTCCAAAAGTAACATACCCTATTGCCAAATATCTAAACAAAATCCTGGCCCCACATTACTACAATCTCTAGTCGTTACGGGAATATATCAATCTATTGAACAGTAACGAACCATCAAATCATATGACCTCCCTGAAATGTCGAACGTCTGTTTACAATTGTTCCTATCCATGACACAATTGGTATTGTCATCAATAATTTATTCATCACCACCGCCCCCTTTTAAAAATACCAAAAACACATCTCAAATCACTTCTCCAAAGCTGCACCGCTCTAGCCCCAAAAAGACTGCTGAATAATCACCAAAAAATTCAACTTAAGAAAATTGAAAAGACAAAACTTTAAATTGATTACCGCCAACAATCTGGGAGAATTCATACAATCTCTAAAAAATTTAGTATTAATATAATACATATAATTAGAAACACTCATACAAACAAACAAACACACACACACACCCATAAATACACACACACAAACACATAAAAAGCTGGAAATCCGGTTCAAATCTATGCAATCGCCTGACATCTTTTGAAGAATGGCGAATATTTCCATGTAACAATAAAAATAAATAAAAATAATAATAATAATTATTATTATAAATTTCATCATAATTATGCTATAATAAAATAATAATAATAATTATTATTACAAATTTCATCTTAATTATGCTATTATTATCATTGGTTGTTATCAATAAAATAACTCATTGTATGACCTTCCTACATACATTTAGAGGAATTTTTTTTGGTTTCAAGAACAAGAGATACGCTTACAAAAATTACATAAAAATTTTAAAAATATTTCTTTATTATTATTATTATTAATTATTATTATTAATTATTATTATTTCTATTAATTATTATTATTATTATTCTCAATTTTATACATATTATCATAACCATTCGTAACCATGGTTTGATATCATCCGCATTTGTGTTTGTGTTATTATCATCCAGAAATCATCTGTTAACCAAAACCAAATTAATAAACAACTATGCAAACAAACAAACAAACAAATACGTAGACAGACAAACAAACAGACAAACTCTAAATGCCAACACCAAAAGCACTTCAGTAATAAATTATAATCAGTAATAAACTTAAACTTCAGTAATAAATTAATCAATAATAAATAAAAATTGTAAATAATTATATAATATATGATAGCAACAACAACAACAGCAACAATAATAATAAAATTAATAATAATAATAATATTAATGATATGTAAATAGACATTATTACAACTATTGAACAATTAAAATGAAATTTATTCATCTTAAATGAGAATATTAAAACACTGGAGTGTTGATTTTACAAAGCGAAACAATCTCTTTATTCATTCCAACTTTCATTCCTCCCTTTTTTTTATCTCACATCAACAATACGGCATAATTTATGGCTACTTTTGTATATAAACATACTTACACCACCCCATACAAATATTAAAATATACATACAAAGAAACATACAAAAATACACACAAACTTATTATTAATGTTCCTTTCGTTTCCATAAATTTTGTCTTAGCATTTTTCGAGTTTGTATGTATGTTTGTATCATTTTGTATGTTTAGTATGTTTTAATTTTAGTTTTTTTATAACTTTTATGTTTTGTATTCTTCACAATTTTGAATATTTGTATGAATTTTTTACATAGTGATGTGTATTTTATCTTCTTTTTTAAATAAAGGCTAAGAAAAATTAAAAAATAGCAATACATAAACACTTACAAACATACATACAAAGATATAAACATACATACATACATACATACATACATACAAACATACATACATACATACATACATACATACATACATACATACATACATACATACATACATACATACATACATACATACATACATACATACATACATACATACATAATAACAAACATACATACAAACAGATATATATATTTACACATACGGACACACACACCACACACTCATCAAAACAAGCAATTAAAAACAAAACTCTCCAACATCTGACGTAAAAAATCCTTTCATCCAATACACGCATTTAAAAAATTACATAAATACAAAAGAAACAGGAATAAATACCAATAAGACTGCATAAACACACTCACACGCACACACACGTACAAACACACAAACAAGCAGACACACAATCGCACACACACAAACACACACACATGATTTACATACGTAATCAAACGAAAATATACAAATCGATATTAGCCTAAATAAATAAACAAACTAACGCTCATAAATAAAGCCATGCACGTACACATATTCATAAAATACCTACATACATACAAACATACAACGGAAATTTATTTTTGTCCTTTTACAGATATTCATACATATAAATATGAATACGTACAAACAGACACGCATATAAACATACACACACGCACGCACGAATACACAAGTTCACACATATAAACATACATACACACGCACACACACACGCATTCATTTCTATTTATTAAGCTATACGATACTATTGTAAATAATATAAATAAATCCAGTAAGCATTACAACGAATTGCAAAATTATTGCTATTATTATTTTTTTTCTGCTTTTCGCATGTTTCATTTATTAATATATATTATTATTATTAATGATTTATTTTATTTTAATGATTTTTATTAATAATATAATTATTTGAATAATCACTTTTATATTTTATTCAATAATTCTATTATTCCTTAATTCAGTTATTTCTCTAGCCAAGAATTCATTAATTTAAAGCAAATTAATTAATTAATTGATCCATTTTCTCATTTATTAATTAGTTAATTTATTTATACATTCATTCTTTCATAAATAACCAAATGAAAGAATGAAAAGATTAGATCTAAAGACATATCATTTAAGTATAATTAAGATAAATGCTTATACAATAACTAATAATGACAAAAAATAAATGGAGTTAGAGAGAGAGAAAGAGAAAGAGAGAGAGAGAGAAAGAGAGAGAGAGAAAGAGAGAAGAAAAGACTGATAAAAAGACAAAAAAAACGTATAGGGAGAAATGAGAGAGATGTTGAAGAAGAAGAGAGTCTGGATTTGTATGTAATTCTAATTTATGGATGAGACGTTTTTCTTGTATATTTTTTTTGTTTTTCAATTTGGTATTTTGTTTATTTTTTATATTTTATATTTATTCTATTAATTATTTCATTTTTTCTTTTGTTCCATTTAATCTTTTGTAATTTTGCAAAATTATAAATAAAAACAAATTCATCATCATTACCGCAGCAATTTTCATAGTGTAATGGTTTAAGACGCCAGGTTAGTTATTGTTGGTTTAGATAGGTAGACGAGAAGTCGTTCAAAAGCAAGAAGATCTTTTTTGTGTAACACGTAAATTTTAGTTGATGCATTGTTTGACATTATATGTGTGTGTGTGATTTCAGTGTGATTGATCTTGATAAATCTAATATAAACCTTTAATTTTTCAAATGTTTTATTGTAATAAATTTTCATAAATAAAATAAAATTTTTATTGTTTTTAGTTAAAAATTTGAAAAAAAGTTATTTATGAAGTAAATCAGTTCAGACAAAAATTCCTATCTTCCATAAATAATAATAACAATAATAAAATTTAAAACAACAATGAAATAATAATATTAATAATAATAATAATAACAGCACCAAAAAATCAACTAAGCAGAAAATTCAAAACAATTTTTTTTCTCGTGATTTATTCATATGCCTGAAAAAATATAAAATTTTTAGAAAACACACTCTGAAAATTATAATATAAATCTTTCTCATGCACACAAACACTCACTCACACACACACACACACAAACAACATAATACACACATACACGCACATACATCCATACATATATTTAAACGGTCTGCATGGACATAAATCAAATCTTTTTTCTCTGCTTGTTCTTGTTTTGGTTTAGTTTTTACTCAATTATTTATTTGTAAATAAATAAATAAATAATTGAGTAAAAAAACAAATAAATATATACATACATTCATAAATATAAAAATAAACACACAAAAATTTTCACACTAACCAAATTTCATTCTCTCCAATAAATTGATCCAATAAAAATTAATAAAACTACATTTTTTCCATTTTTCAATGCAATCTCTCTATTCTTTTCTTTTTTTCCATTTATCTTATTTTTTATCCTTCTCTTTCTCTCCCTTCTCTCTTTCTCTCTCTACTTCTCTTTCTCTCTTTCTCTCAAATCTGAAACAAAAGATAACAATAATTTGTTACATATGTTGAGCGTTTTGTGTGGCTATAAATAAATCAAATTTGTAATCTTTGAATTTGGCTACATAAATTTATTCACATGTGATGTATCTTCCCCCTTCTCTCTCTCTCTCCCTCTCTCTTTCTGACATTTTTCTTTTTTTTTAATTTCTTGTATCTTTATTTTAGTGCTTTTTTTAGTTTTTTGTATGTTTTTTGCATTGATTGCTTTGTATATTACCATTCTTTTTATAAAAATATATGTACATTTGGTTCATTATTGCATGTATGGATTCATATTTGTATCTATTGTTGCTTTTATGTATGTATAGTTTGTATATTTTTATTGTATATATGTGTGTATGTTTTTTGTATATGTGAGTTTATGAATTGTATATTATTTTTAGTACGCATGCATACTTGTTTCTGTAATTGTATGTGTGTTTTGTTTGGTTTTTTTTATTGCCTATATGTGTGTATATTTACTGTATATTATGATATATATGTTTGTATATGTGTGTGTATGCCTTGTATATGTTTGTGTTTTTATGTTTCGTATATGTGTGTGTATGTTTTGTAAATGTGTGTGTATGTTTTGTATATTTGTATATGTCTTGTATATGTGTGTATGTTTGCATATGTGTGGCGTGTTTGTATATGTGTGTGTGTGTTTGTATATGTGTGA